>NC_141042.1:4742500-4865000 GCF_052040795.2 Danio rerio
AGTCACCAGATCTCAATCCAATAGAGCACATTTGGGATGTGGTGGAACGGGAGATTCACATCATGAATGTGCAGCTGACAAATCTGCAGCAACTGTGTGATGCTATCATGCCAATATGGAGCAAAATCTCTGAGGAATATATTCAGTACTTTGTTGAATCTCTGCCACCAAGGATTGAGGCAGTTCTGAAGGCAAAAGGGGGACCAACACGGTAGTAGTCAGATGTACCTAATAAAGTGGCCGGTCAGTGTGCTGCATTTAAACTGCATTTTTTCCCATTTTAGCCAATGCCAAGAGAGCAGCTTGAACATTTAGTGAAATATCTCAAGTTCTTGCAAGCAAGTTAAGCAGTACAAGATTTATTCTCACTTCTTCAGGCACAGCTTCAAGACTCGTGTATGTAAATGAGCTCAGTTTTTAAATCGGCTGAGGCACGAGGTTTCATTTCAGCTTGAAGACACGATAACAAACGGATGTGAGGTCTTACCTTGCGCCAGCCTTTCCAGCCTCTTGCCGTGCTCGGGAGGAATGGCATACCTGCGGTGAAGAGGAGGAAAAAAAAAAAACTAGATCAATTAATGGGATCAATAGAAAAGAGGAGAGAGAAAGACACTGGAGGGACGCGCAGCGAGACGCCTCTGAGAGAAGCAGCCTCTGATCATCACAGGCTTCTTCTGCAGCCCTCCGAAAACATAAAACACAGCCGTTTCTTTGCTCCGAGAAACACACAAAAGCACAAATTTCACCCCTATTTCACATTCAGCAGTCATACGCTGCTTTAAAGACAAAAGTGCTCAAATGTCACTAAGACAAAGCCTGGAAAATTACAGCGCGCCAGCCAATTCATTTTGCCTAATCGGCTCAAACATGCGCGCTAATAATTTTCCAGCCCAAATTGCAGACGGTGCTGCTTTAAATTTGCAATGATTTTGGTGTGGGGTGCGCTTTACTGAAGGGTTCAATTCGCTTGACGTTGTTATTGACATTGTCAGTATTAGTCTAATTATTTCCTCAAGTTTCCGGAGAGCCGAAACCCTCCTGAGGCTCCCGAACGCAAACGTGAATCCGGTGCATCACCCTCCCCTGGGCACCACCTCCAAAAATCACACAACCAGGAGGAACAGTTCAGGACAGCGCCACACTGCCCTCTATTGGCGGCAGGGGGAGAAAGAAAAAAACTGGGGAGGATTTTATGGGCGAACGGCACTTTTTTTTTTGGAGTTAAACACAGGCCAATTTCACAGCAGTGGTTTTCTCTACACGGACGCAGGATCATCTGAAAGTCAACTGAATACCAAGTGGACAGATTAAAAGGTTGTGTTTGTATGCAGCTGACGGGACGTGCAAGAAGAGGACTGTGCTTCATTTTAATGTGTTGAGGCTTCTTGATGAAAAAAAGTTGGAAAAGAGAGCAAATGATTGGGGATGGAAACCGAAAGAGCACCATGATTTAATGTGTGTACACTGGGACTGAATGGGAGACAAGCACAGGACCAAAAGAGACTAAATAACATGTATATATATGTGGAAATATGGGGCGCCTGAAGTGGATTTTATACTCTTCAAAGTGTGAATTTAATCTGTATATTCAAATTGTACGTGTATAATCTGCTTGTAGACTTGCATACCATTAAAACAATTAAGGTGCTATGTAGAGTTAGAAAGGGGAAATGACCTGAGGAAACAACTAAGGGTCACAAGAAATGGATGAGAAGAGAGTGGTAGAAAGCCTGAGGTGTCTCAGGAAATGGATGAGAATAGAGGTTATTAGGTGGAAATTGGGGTCAGGGGTTAAACTAGGAGGGATCTTGTGTGACATATGTAGAACAAAGGAAAAAAACTGTTGTTAAAGAGTATGTAAGCAGGCCAGAACATCAGTGAGACAGAATTTTTCAGACAGAGATGCTACTGGGGGTCTCCTGAAAATTCTACTTTGTTGACGACAATCTGATGAAATCTTCTGATTTTCATAACCTCCAGACTGAGTGCGAGTCATTAAGGGGAAAAAACAAAAACCACTACACGCCTCAGTGGCGTAGTGGGTAGCACAATCGCCACACTGCAAGAAAGTTGCTGGTTCGAGCCCTGACTGGATCAGTTGACATTTCTGTGTAGAGTCTCCCTGTGTTCATATGGGTTTTCTCCGGATGCTCCGGTTTACCCCACAGTCCAAAGACATGTGGTACAGGTTAGAGATCTGTGCGGAACTAAACTTTGAATCCCGCTCCCGCCCGCACCCACCAGGTTTTAGCCCAAAACTCGACCGCTCCCGCTTACATTCAGCATTTGTTGTCCCGCTGCCCGCCCCGCCCTGTTTTCTACCCGCCGCGCCCGATCCCGCTAAAGAGCGGGTGGGGAGAACAAAACCCAAAACCACCCAGCTATAGAGTCCAGACAGCCTATAACAAGCTGTCTGTATAAACACACACACACATATAAGCATCAAGCACACACACAAAGGCAAAGCTCTCTCTCTCTCTCTCTCTCTCTCTCTCTCATTCGCGCACGCGCACACACACACACCTCTCATTCGCACGTGCGCACACACACACACATAGCAACAAACAAGCTAAACACAGCATCGCGCTATTTCATTTACACACATACATACGCGTGCTCGCTCGGGAGTCGGGAGCGAGATTGCTAGACGGCCCGCTCCCGTCCCAAATTAAACCCGTTACCGACCGCTCCCGCAATGTATTCGGAAATGCAGACCTCTAGTACAGGTGAATTCGGTAAGCTAAATTGGCCATAGGACTGCAAGAGTGTACGGATGTTTTCCAGTGTTGGGTTGTGGTTGGAAGGACATCCGCTGTGTGAAACATATGTTGGATAAGTTGGCGGTTCATTGTGCTGTGGCGACCCCAGATTAATAAAGGGACTAAGCCGGAGAGAAAACTAATGAATGAATGAAATGAAGAAGTGGAAATATGGGTCTGAAAAGTGCTTAGTTTGGGGGTTCGACTTGGTGTGAGAAGAAAGGGCAAGAAAGGGCAAGCCTGGAAGGCCGGTCTACCCCCCATAGCAAATGTTTTCGGGCCCAGCTCTAGGCCACACAATAGCTGCGTCCTAAATTGCATACTTATGCACTATTCTACGCCATTTTGTAGTATAAATAGTGTAAGTAGTGTGTTCACACTGAAAACTCTAAAAATAAAAAGTGCACTTTAATTACCCGGATGATGCACTCATTCAGCTGGTAAAATGAAGTGTGTAATGATGGACACTTCACGCACTCAACGACCGCAGGTTTGCTTGCGTAACGGAAGGGGCGGAGCTATCGGACGCACATGTTGAATAACTTTATTTATTTTGGATGGTGAAAGCAAAATTCTCCTACGAGAGTGATTATAGCGCCTCCCGATGGTGAATGCAATACTCACGGCAGGTATTATTTGATAATTCGGTCGTTTATTTCACTGATTTGGCAACCGTCAAACGTCATCAGGGAAACGGTTTGAATTTCCGCTTAGTAAAAAAACATTAGTGTGCCATTTGGGACGCCACTACATGCACATACTTTCCTGTTGAGTGTGTAAGTGCATAAGTACATAGTGCATGAGTGCATAGTGTACAGTGTGCCATTTGGGACGCAGCTAAAAAGTTTTCCCTCAGCCAAAGTATCGCAAAGAATAACAGTCCTGAAGTGGCCCATAACTTGGTTAAAGACAGGGGCCACACATGGGCCATAACCGACCTGAATCTTAGGCAACTTATCACCCTTAACTGGCCCTGAACTGGGCCAAACAGGTTTGTTATTGGTAGAGATTCTCAGCTACAAGTTCATACTTTACCCAGAAACCCCAAAAACTGAGCCATAACCCAGCCTAATGTTACCTAAACACTGTAAACAAGCGCTACACTGATCTGGGCCACACACCTCCCATCCAAAACTGGCCCAAATGTAGTCACGGAGTCAAATTAGGAATTGGTCTCAGGACAGGTCTTCAATAAACTGCACTAAATATTAGAGGTGAGAATCCCCTACACTGGCACGATGTTATCAAAATACCAGTTTGTGATACAATATTATTGTAAACTTAAATAAATTGCAATGTTTTACCTTTTTTCACCCGTAAAATGTAAGAAAAATAACAAATAAAAACAGTACGAAGCAATTGAGTGCGAATCATTGCCTTTTTTGGATGTATTACCTTTACCCAACTTTAAATTAAGTCTCCAAAAAACAACTCTGTCGATAAAGGGTCACTTTATTTTGATGGTCTGTGTGTTGAATTGAAGTTACTTTGCTAATTCTGATTAGTCTATAAGTAGACTGTTAGGTTAGGGTTGGGAATAGTGTAAGTGGACTTGCAAAGTTTCTTATCGTCAGTTGAATGTCTGTTGAAGGAGCAGTATCAACAGATATTAAGCAGACAGTCTACTAATACACAAATGGACCATCAAACAAAGTGTTACCCAATAAATAATATGTTGTGCAAAGTTCATCTATCTCACTAAAAGTTTATTACTGCAGAGCGAAGGGTTTCATCGTCAAAAATGTTGTATGGAGCTTTCCACAATACCACCATGTCTATTTTAGAAACTTACTGCATACTCCAAAATAAAAAAACTCTCAAAACCACTAGTGAACTTCAAAAAGGTATTGTAATTGTCAACTGAATAGCATAAAACATTGCTGATATATAATGATATGGGTGTCTGTGTTTCGATATACACCCCTAATAAACATGGAAGCAAGACACTTCCCATGTCTTGCATTTATTGACCGCATTAGGAACTGCCCCAAAACACCAAAGATAGAGCCATCGAGTAATCGAAAATCTTCCCGCAAGTGTCTCTCGAGCGTGAACTCTAAGGACACTGGTGGTAGTAAATTCAATATGGTGTTTGAGATGCCACCACCGATCAATAATAATTAGGTGCCTATTTCTTACAGATAAAAGCCGGATCTGATGAGTAGCGGTAATTAGGGTACAAACGCTTCCTGCCAGCAGGAGTATCTTTACACCCCAGTAACCCCGCCTGATCAAGCTGACAGTAACTCTATCTGGCAACCAAAAGTTGCAGAAGCTGGATTCGATCTGGAACTCTCTGGGGGAAGACGGCAAGTATTGACGAAAATCACACCAGGGCAGCAGAAGTCAAGCCAAATCTGTGGGGGTTCGACCTGGTGTGAGTTGAGGGGAAAGCCTCTAGTCCTTTGAGATTCCTCAAGCACCACCGGTATTAAGAAATTAACAAAAAAAAATCCAACAAACATGGTCTGAGACATGGATACTTTGGTTCCCGAGTGTATGTAAGGGATGCAACCCATTTACCTGGTTTACGACCCATGAAACAATTCTGTACTTCACTTCCCGATAGAGCTGTGAGAAGAAAAACAAACATTTATTCATGAACCATGATTCTCTCTCTAAAGATCCTGAATGCATTCCCAAAGTTTCAGAATCGATTCTGTAATTAATTTAGATACAGAAACAGCCACAGCTAGAAACAGGTCAATAATCATCGGACTAGTTTCACTTGGACAGCGTTGACCAAATGACGGTTTTACACCAGTAGAGAGGAAGACAGGAGTGTTCTGGGAGCAGAAAGAGAGGAGAAGTATCAGCAAAGACCTCAAACTTGTGTCGCCGTGTGCAGTTTGGTAATATAGTCAGTTCACTTAACCACTAGGCTATCTGCGCCAACAGCCATGACTAAAGCCATGACATGATTTATACTTCTGCATCAAGCGCACGCGTAGGCTACGGCACAGCCAACACGTTGACGCATAGCCCTACAACGTGGCACCTCTCAAAAAAATTTAACTACACAACGTAGTTGTGACGCGTAGTGCAAGCTCTGTGATTGGTCGGCTTGGTAGCGCTGACAAATCTGGGCGGGACTGAGAGCCGCACTAGCGGCGCGAGCCTAATGGAGCGTTTGTTTACAGGTGTGGAGTCTCATGAAGGAGCTCCGGACGAAAAGTTTTGTTTTGTGTTCACCTCATAGTTAAAGTTGTTGCACGTCTGCCGGTTCCTGCCTCAAAATGAGCGAGTTTGAGCCACTTGTACATTCAGGAAGTGTTCAGAAAGAACAAAACAAAGGCGAAGAAACTCGACACAGAGACGCATTAACACCTCACTGCCAACTAGCGTTTCAGAAGTGTTAATGCAGACCAACAGAGACAGCGTGCAGAAGTATAAATGCACAGCTACGCGCGTTGTATGCGCCGTGGATTACACCGGTCACTTGACGCAGAAGTATACACCAGGTTTAAGGGTGTATTTACATTAGGTACCGTTCCCTTGAACCATGTCGAAGTGCAATTGTCCCTCCCCCACTCTCGTGCGACGAGACACTGCATTTTGCCTTCCGAGCCGGAGCCCGCTTACGTCATCGATGATGCAACTGTTCAGTTTGACAGAAGAGAAGCGCTCTCGCTCAGCACAGTGGAAATTGCTATTGTTTTGCATTATTTTTGGACGTTTGGGCTGTGGTGACATGCAGTGAAATATTTTGCCGAACAGATCCACCACCTTCGACAAGTTTTCATGAAAGTCCTCATGTTATACGTAATAAGAGGTTTGCTGAAGGTTCAGCTGACGTGCAGTGAAGGGTTTGCGTCTTTAAGACACTATGACAGTTGGAAGTGACGTTGTATCGAGGGTCAGGTGCATGCACTCACACTAGAAGCAAACCACGCCAAAGCCCAACTGTTATGGCTGTTGCCTATCTGTGCCTGTGCGTGTATGTTATGTCGTCACTCACTGTTTGTTTCCTAGAGTCTGGCCCACCTTTGCGCACATATGGCAAGTTGCGCTATTTGCAAATTGGCTTTAAATATGGACCAACAAGCGGAGACAAAGGAGACTTCACTGCCAGCCATCAAGCTTCTTTTATTTTCTTTAATTTCCTTAAGTCTTACTTTATTATGCTTTGTAATTGTTGGATTGTTTAGTCTTAGGTTAGTGCTGTATATTTTTTGGAGAACGTGAGTTTTGATTCTTTATTCATTCTTGCTTAGCTGTGACACATGATTTGTCTGATTGTTTTGGTTGTAATAAATGTACTAGTTTAGACAACCTAATTCATGTGTACGGTTTATGTTGCGTTCCCTTGATGGATTAATTCTTTTGTGTTTGAAAAAAGGGTTTGTAACAGCAACCAAACCATGTTTTGGCACACGTCTTCCAACCGAGCTAGGGCCAGCCAGCTGAATCGCGGCTGGGCACAATTCAGAGCACACACACTTGTCAAACAAACAGGTAAAATGCATCCAGGCATGGTTCGGATAGCCTAGTGTGAGTGCACTCTAAACTTTTACATGTCCTGTGAAGTGCTTCGAAATATGCATTTTTGTTTGGCGCAAGACCTAATTTGAACTGAAACATGAAGCAGGGCAGAACAGAGTAGCTCCTCCCCTCTTACAAAAAAAAAAAAACAGCCAATAGTGCTTCACTTTTATCACAGCTCTGCCAGAGAGAGTGGTTGAGCTCAAGTGCATAAAACAATAGTGTCTTGAAGGGGGCAGGACATGTCAGACACTAGAGAGCATTTGATTGGTCAGATTTAAAGACTTTAATGAGAGTGACTTAACAAATAAAAAAAAGATCCATTTAGGCAGAAGTGCCACAGCCATACCACCCTGCAGCTCAAGACTGAAGCTAAGCAGGGCTGAGCCTGGTCAGTACCTGGATGGGAATTCACATGGGAAAACTCGGTTGCTGTTGAAATTGGTGTTAGTGAGGCCAGCAAAGGGCTCTCGACCTGCAGTCTGTGTGGATCCTAATGCCCCAGTATAGTGAAGGGGACACAATTCTGTCAGTGAGTGCCGTCTTTCGGTTAACACGTTAAACCGAGGTCCTGACTCTCTATGGTCCTTAAAAATTCCATGGCACTTCTTGAAAAGAGTAGGGGTGTAACCCCGGTGTCCTGGCCAAATTCTCTCCATCAGCCTTTACCCATCATGGCCTCCACCAAATTGGCTGTATCACGGTCTCTCCACTCCACCTATAGCTGGTGTGTGGTGAGCCGACTGGTGCCGCTGTCTTTCGGCTGCCGTCGCATCATCCAAGTGGATGCTGCACACTGGTGGTGGTGTGGAGAGACCCCCCTCATGACTCTGAAGCGCTTTGGGTGTATAACCATACACGCAATATAAATACACATTACATTTATATTACATTACAGAAGTGGCAACCTGTGACAAGCTTTGGATATATCTCCCTAATGCAAATTATGTCGTTGTTTTGGGGCACACTAGGTTACAGATATCCTTAAGACTAACATATTGACACTGAGACACTGAGACTTCAAGGGGACTTTAAAGAAATCATAAAAATGCCAATTCTGGTTAAAATGTAAAGTTGGAAGCATTTAAGTAGCCAAAGAAATGTCGGCGCCAGTGGTGTAGTGGTTAGTGCGTCGACACATGCACTCCGGTGCTCGCGGCGACCCGGGTTCGATTCCGCCTTGCGGTCCTATGCCGATCCTTCCCCTCTCTCTGCTCCCCATGCTTTCCTGTCAATTCTCTCTACTGTCCTGTCAAAAATAAAGGTGAAAACCCTGAAAAAATAATAAAACAAAAAAAAAAGTAGCAAAGCAATAGAAAGCAATGTAGGTCAAGGATCGCTTTTGGAATTGAATTATGACCCCCAGAATCGGGAATTCCGTCATGAAGTATCCTTAAATATTCCTATCCTACTTCCCAAATGCAGTCTCTCTCTCCAGTTCCATGACACCGACACAAAACCCCTACCTGCCAAACGGCATCGACGCCACCGGCAGCGTTGAGATTTTATTTGTCATCGTCTTGAAGAGGACAGGAACAAGAAAACAAGCAATAAGACTCGAGCTATCCCCTCAGCTGTGGCGCTCCCTTTCACAGCGATTATTTCCGGCAGCGTGCGCACCACTTTGGGCCACTCCGCAATCTTTAAGAATCTGACACTAGATCTCAGGAGGCTGCGAGAATTATGACTTTGATGGGAGGAGAGTTGGAGGCGAATGAAGTTAATTTCACAGTGGCTGAGCAGAGGGTTAGGCAAACAGCTACCACACACACTTTAACATACTGTAATTACCAGAAAAGTAAAACGGATTCAATTTCAAAAAGCAGAAGGGGGTGTTTTTGGTGGGGAGGACGAGCGCACGCATAGTTGCATTAAGCCGAGTTGATGGGTGAGTAAATTTTCTCCTCTTTCCTTTTTTTTCTCTCTCTCTCATTCTCCAAGCAAGAGTCTTGCCGTTTATGCGGGAGAAGCGGCGGAAAGTTAACTTGAGATAAGGCCTCCAGAGAGCGAGGGAAAGAGAGAATGCTTAGCTAGAGACATCAAGAGCTAACACTTCAGAGGGAGAGATACGAGGACACAGAAGAAATGGAGACGGAAAGATACTCAAGAGAGCAAGCAAGGCTTACGCAAGACCTCTCAGAGAATCACGGTTTTGCAGTCGTATCCATTTGGACACCTGTGCGCCCCCGAACATGCTACGACCCTTTTACATGATTCACGTCAATGCAATCCAAGAGGGGACGAGCGTCAGGCAATTGCGTTAAATCTGGGACTAATGCAACTTTTAAAACAGGAGTCCTTGATGGTACCGCGTCCATTTGCATTCACTGTTGAGGGTTCCCACGTCTTTTGATTAGGGATTAAGACTCTCATTCAAGCACTTGCACATTAAGATTCTCCCCATTTCGCAGTTCCAGGACCTTTTTCTATCCTAGAAAACATTTGCTCTAAAGTTCTCTGATGTTCCTGTGATGGTGGGACCCCTGCTGTTTACCGCGTATGCTTCCTACTTTCTAAAATAATAAAACCTTCCCTTTCATGATGCAATCGATTATGCTTTTCAAGCCACGAGTGACGCATTTGTTGAAGCTCCCTCACCTGGCACTTTAAAGTTCCCACAAAGATGCGACAATAACATCTTTAACCCCTTAACTGTCACAGTCCTGCTTAAGTTTACATCACTACACTGCCATTAAATCTTAATCTTGACAAACCATATATTAATCATCGGACAAGACTTCTGAATGCATATTTTACACTGTTTTGGAAGAGTAATAGATCAAAACCTATTTACTGTCACGCTTCAACCTGTGGGACTATTTGCGGTTGCATATTTAAACCATAAACATAAAGCAATCATAACAACTCATATATTATTTAAAGGCCTAAAATCTTCCATATCTGGTGATGGATATTGATAGATATTCCTGAGCAATGAATATTTATTTATTTGCGACAAGGATACCCAGAATTGTAAAACATTACTTTGCTAAAAATATATAGAAAATTCTCCATCAATTTCCAGATATTTCTCCATCAATTTCCAGATATTTCTCCATCAATTTCCAGATATGTATCCATTATTTTCCGGATATTTCTCAACGAATTTCCAAATATTTCTCCATGAATTTCCAGATATTTTTTTTATCAATTTACAGATATTTCTCCATGAATTTCCAGATATTTCATCAATTTCCAAATATTTCTTCATCAATTTCCAGATATTTATCCATTAATTTCCAGATATTTATTCATTAATTTCCAGATATTTATCCATTAATTTCCAAATATTTCTTCATCAATTTCCAGATATTTATCCATTAATTTCCAGATATTTATTCATTAATTTCCAGATATTTATCCATTAATTTCCAAATATTTCTTTATCAATTTCCAGATATTTCTCCATCAATTTACAGATATTTATTTATCAATTTACATATATTTCTTAATCAATTTCCAAATATTTCTCCATTAATTTCCAGATATTTCTCCATTAATTTCCAAATATTTCTCCATCAATTTACAGATATTTCTTTATCAATTTCCAAATATTTCTCCATTAATTTCCAAATATTTCTCCATCAATTTCCAAATATTTCTTCATCAATTTCTGAATATTTCTCTATCAATTTCCAAATATTTCTTCATCAATTTCCAGATATTTATCCATTAATTTCCAGATATTTATCCATTAATTTCCAAATATTTCTTCATCAATTTCCAGATATTTATCCATTAATTTCCAAATATTTCTTCATCAATTTCCAGATATTTATCCATTAATTTTCAGATATTTATCCATTAATTTCCAAATATTTCTTTATCAATTTCCAGATATTTCTCCATCAATTTACAGATATTTCTTAATCAATTTCCAAATATTTCTCCATTAATTTCCAGATATTTCTCCATTAATTTCCAAATATTTCTCCATCAATTTACAGATATTTCTTTATCAATTTCCAAATATTTCTCCATTAATTTCCAAATATTTCTCCATCAATTTACAGATATTTCTCCATCAATTTCTAAATATTTCTTTATCAATTTCTGAATATTTCTCTATCAATTTCCAAATATTTCTTCATTAATTTCCAGATATTTATCCATTAATTTCCAGAAATTTATCCATTCATTTCTAAATATTTCTCCATCATTTTCCAGATATTTCTCCATCATTTTCCAAATATTTCTCTATCATTTTCCAGATATTTTTTTCAACGAATTTCCAAATATTTCTCCATGAATTTCCAGATATTTTTTTATCAATTTACTGATATTTCTCCACCAATTAACAGATGTTTGTCCTTTACTGTGTTTCATAAGTACACAAATGATACTGTGATTTAAGCACACGATAAAACAAAAGAACTGGTGCCACAAATGTATCCCCACAATGATGAAAATCTTAGTTTAATTAGTTCCGTTTAACATAAAATAATCAGAAAAGTGGCTGTTTTTATTTAAAAATGATCACATCTTCGTTCAACGAGCGGGCCCTTTCTTTCTCGAAATCCTTGATTGGCTACTGCTTTCCAGACTGATTAAAAGACACGAGACACACACACAGACTCGCTTTGTGCAACAACCCGAGACACGAGAAAAAAACAGCTGCACGTAATGAACGCTCGGTTTGAGAACAACAGGAGCTTCTTCAAGACGACACAAGCCAAGGGCATCGGGGAGTAGTGCGCAAGTATGCAAAACACACTTGCATCCTTCACGAAAAGGAAGAAAAAAAGTGACGTACGCAAGAGGGAAAAGATAAAACACAATAAACTAGAAAGTGGAGACAGAGCAGAGGGAAAAAAAATGTCTATCGGCAAGCTCACACGTGGAAAAAGAAAACCAGAAGCAGGTTTATTTGAACTCTTCCAGCACTGGAAACACACCCAGCTAGAAAACGGTGTATCCTCAACCTCAAAATACAGTATGGAAACAGTCTCCCCTCAAGTACACAGAGCAAACTCGAGGGAAACAAACAAACGCGATTTAGCTTTCAGTTCAGGGTTGTTGTGCTTCATTCACATGTCTTTAAGTGGGCTCAAAATGCTCCCTTTACTACACATTTATACTATGAACAACATGGCAAACACTTCAACGTATGATGCATGTTTAAGCGCACGATACACGGTTATCTCATTTACGTGCACTCCAGAGGATTCGGTGCGTCTGGAATGATTTGCTCCGTTATAAAGAGCCCGTCGTGAGCGTGAATGCTGTAAGATACAGTGAGACAAAGCATACATGATTCATCTTTCTCGATGACATCATTCTGAACAGCTGATGGGAATGACAACAGCTCCCCCGTGTGGACAAAAGTGGGATTACATTTGGTTTCAGTCATACTAAGCCCACAGAAATGCTTAAAAACAGATTAGTAGGGCAAAATAAAGCATGAAAGAGAGTTTATTGGGAGTTTTAAATGTGGATTTTGATATACTCAATTACTTAATTAATTAGACAATACAAAAATAGGGAGTAAATTGCAGATTTTTTTTTTACGCACAAAATAATTTATTATCCCCCCATGTTATTTGGATTTTGCACACAGCATTTAACAGAAAAGCCTGTATGTTGTTTTATTAGACAAAATCTGTTCAAATTAGTGTTGTTCTTCAATTTACAAAAGCAATTTGATACATTAAATCATAACATCTTATTAACCCTTGTGTATTGTTCAAATATACTACTCTTTCATTGTGTTAGGGGCTGTTTTTGCCCCATTGACATTTTTTGATAGACAGCACATACTCATGCATTTGTGATTGTTGGTGGTTTTCTCTATTGGGAAGAGCTACAATTTGTCATTTTTACTTGTTGATCATCAGTTGACAGCATTAACCCTTTAGATAGGCCTGTGCAAAAATGTTTCTGGCTTTTATATGGAGTTCTGAGGAGTAAAAGAGCAGATTATATTGTGTGTGTGTGTGTGTGTGTGTGTGTTTGTGTGTGTGTGTGTGTGTGTGTGTGTGTGTGTGTGTGTGTGTGTGTGTGTGTGTGTGTGTGTGTGTGTGTGTGTGTGTGTGTGTAAAAATACTATGTTTACTGTGTTCTGAGAGTCACACTATACTCCATACAACCATATAGTTTGTTTTTTTTTATCCAGAAACTACGCTTTTGGGGGGTTTTTTTGTACTTAAACTGATGCTCATCAGTAAAAATTTGCAAATTTACCTCAATTAACCAGCAACAATCAATGATGCATGATTATATGGTGTCCTGGATTTGCAAACAAAAAATGTGTTTATAATGGTCAATGGGGCAAAAACAACCCCCAACATAATGAAAAGGGAGTCAATTTGCCAAGTGTATTAATGGATTCTTTTACATTTTCAAAGCTTTTTCACAAAATGTGCGTCAAAATGAGGTTTGTCACCAATAATCATTCCATATGCTGAAATACAGAGAAAGTTGTGGCCAAATTTAGACACAAAATCACCCCAGAGTGGATGAAAACACCCATGACAGCACTTAAGAGTTAACTTAATTATCATATTTTCATTTTTCAAAAGATTTTTTAAAACAAATGAAGTTTTATCTTACATCAAGGAAACGGTTTACTCAGATTAAAACACATTTATCTTCCCTGCTCTGCAGGGGTCAATACTAGGACCCTTACTTTTTAGTTTGTACATAAATTTCCAGATGTTTGTCAATCAAACGTTTTCAAATGTGCACAGATGATACTGTGATTCTGAGAAATCTGCAAATATAACTGCAAAACATGCTTTTCTTACTTTGTTTAATGCTTTTCTAAGAGTTTTTGTCTTGTTTCCATCTATAAATTCTTAAATCCTGCAGCATTCGAGACAAAACATCTTGCTTTCAAAAACAACATGTAAAAATTAAGCGAGTCTTTTCTTAAAAGTAGCAAAATAATCTTAAGAACAAGATTATTTGGAGATTATTCATTGTTTATATTTAATTTTGAAAATATTTTTGGCTTTTCTAGAAAATCCTTGATTTAAGACGTTTTTGATATTTGTACTATAAATGAGAAAAATATAAGAAAAGGTTTAACACAAAAGGTTCAAAGGAGTGGCTGTAATCATTTTCACATTTTAAAGGAGTAAGAAACTCAAGCAGAAATATTAGTTTTATATATCTGATTTTTAAATGATCAAATAAAATACAATAAATGCACTTTATAAAACAAAAGTAGCTGATTCAACCCCATTTATCTATTGTATTGTGCAACAGGGGTCAACCCTAGGCCCCTTACTTTTTAATTTCTACATTAATTTCCAGATGTTTGTCTTTTAGATATTAACTAATATACGCAAATGATACTGAGATTTACGTTTGATAAAACAAAAGAAGTGTCGGCACTTTAAGTGAAAGTGAAAGTTAAGTGAAAGTGAAAGTCAATTGTTTGAATATTGTTTAACCAGTGCTGTTTATTTAATTTAATCTCAAAAAGAAGGAAGCAGTTCAAGCAGAAATATTAGTGTCTTACATCAGATTTCAAAAGATCAGATTAAATGAAACAAATTCACATTATTATAAAATATGAATAGGGGACGAAAACATGTCTATCTTCTTGAAGAGATTGTGCTACAAGAGTTTCACACAGGTCGACCCTAGGAGCCTTACTTTTTAGTTTGTACATTAATTTCCAGATGTTTGTCTTTCAGATATTTTCAAATGTAAACAGACGATATTGAGATTAATAATACAACAAAAGAACTGGTGGCACAAAAAAAAAAAATCACAATGTCAAACAAATCTTGGTGTAAGTGAAAGTAAATCGTTTGAATATTGCTTGACCAGTGCTGTTTAACATAACATGTTCAGAAGAGTGGCTGTATTTATTTAATTTCACAAAGGAAGAAAGAAGTTTAAGCAGAAATATTAGTGTCTAACATTAGATTAAAATTGATGAGATTTAATGAAACTAAATTCGCTTTATTAAAAAATATGAACAGCGAAATAAAACGCATCTATCTTCTTCAAGAGATTGTGCTAAAGGTGTTCCACAGGGTTCAATCCTAGGACCCTTACTTTTTAATTTGTACATTAATTTCCAAATGATATTGAGACTTAAGTGCGTAATACAACAAAAGAACTGCTGGAACAAAAATAAAGCACCACAATATCAAAAAAAAAATAAATCTTGGTTTAAGTGAAACTGAAAGTAAGTGTTTGAATATTGTTAAACCAGTGCTGTTTAACATAACATGTTCAGAGGAATGGCTGTATTTATTTTCATCTTAAAAAGAAGGAAGAATGTCGAGCAGAAATATTAGTTGCTAATATCAACTTTAAAATGATGAGAATTAACGAAACTAAACACACTTTATTAGGAAAAATAAGTCGCTTATAGCTCAACCCCATTTATCTCATTTAAGAAAATGTGCTACAGGCATTCCACAGGGCTCAACCCTAGGCCCCTTACTTTTTACTTTGTACATTATCAGATTTAATAAAACTAAATACAATTTATTAGATATTATAAGTAGCTCACCAGGACTTTGGTTTTCCGAAATGCAGGTAGTTGATGCTGTAGAGGTCCATGTCCTCCGTGTGCCAGGCGAAGGTGGTCTTCCACATGCCGAAATACAGGTACGGTGTGTTCACACCTTCGATGACGATCCCGCACTCCTGCTCCACCATGTCCAGAAGAGTGTTCAGGTGGCCGATGTTCCACTCCGAAATGTCCTTTACCAGGACAAAACATGTTGTTATGACTTGAAGAACATTTACAAAATACACAGGGTTCATACATATTCACTACTAAAATTCCATGACTTCTCCGCGATTTTTCCAAGACTTTCAAGTAAATTTTCATAACATAATGTTTCATGCAATGTCTACATATGCGTGGTAAAAGAAAAACAATGCAAGTTCATATGTATTACAGCATAACGTAAAACACAATCTATTTAGTTTCCATTTATAATTATATCCATGTAAAATTGATTTAGATAATGCTTACACCGCACTAATCATGTGAGAGTATGTGATTGGCCAAGGACAGTAAAGTAGTAAATAACCTATATCGAGTATATAGATATCTGTTTTCCATAACTTTTCCAGGGTTTTTCTGTTTTTCCCAAACTTTTCCAAACCTGAAAAATGTCAAGTCAAAATTCCATGACTTTTCCAGGCTTTCCATGACCATGTGAACCCTGACAATAGTGTGTTCAGCATTCATTTAAACATTCTTAAATATATTATTATTTGCTTTGATAATACAATGGGAAACTAGTTATTTGGCACAGATTTCCTTTTTTTTAATCAATGATGTAATTTTATACACTTAACCTGACTAAAGTCTTTTCGCCTATGCATGTTTTAACAACAACAAATAAACTAGACCAGGGGTGTCCAAACTTTTTGGGCCGAGGGCCAGATGCAAAAAAAAAAAAAAAAAAAAAGTTGTCCCAGGCCATATATTTATATATACATACACACACATGTATGTGTTTGTGTGTGTGTGTGTGTGTGTTATGGAATTATTTCAATTTGTTATTTTAATTCATCGTCCAACTGTGTTTCTAGAAAGACTTTCGTTTTTAAAATCTTGAATCTTCTCTGGGCAAATTACACTTGCAACACTCATCCTTCATAAATTCTCCTTCAGTGAAGGGTTTCCTGTGCTGTGCGATTAGCTGGACTACATCATAACTAGCCAGCGTAGAATTTTCTAAAAACTGCTGTTGTTGAGCTGATAGAGCAGCTGCTATTTGTTTTACTTTTTGATCTCGTTCTGCACCAGTGTAAGAGCTGAAGGCCTGATGTTTTATTTTATAATGTCTTTTAATATTATATTCCTTCATTACTGCAACTGATTTCTGGCAAATTAAACAGACACATTCCACTGACCTCTGTGAAGAAATATTCTTTGCCCCATCGTGACTGAAATTTCCTGCACTCACTGTTGATTTTCCTTTTTCTTGGTGCACCATGTCTCGCCAAAACGTGATTATGAATTATGTTTCCTTCAGTTTGTTCGGTTCATCTTACTTCATAACAGGAACTGCTGCCTAATTGAAGGCATGTAATAGCGACACCCGGTGGTTATTTCTTGAATTACGTTCATTTTTGTATAGCGCGCCAAATTCTATTAATATTTATAAAAAGCCTCGCGGGCCGCCACAAAACTGATTGCGGGCCGCAGATGGCCCCCGGGCCGTAGTTTGGACACCCCTGAACTAGACCAACAAAATAACTTGACCTCTAGTTGATCATTTGGTATCAGAAGTGGCTTATTTGAATGCAAAGGCCTCTAGATAACGCTTATTTTACCACAATAAAATATGATCATGCCTTGATTTTTAATGATTTCATTAGGACAGTAAGCTCTGACTTTGCTGAGACAAAAGTCTCGTCACTGAACAGAAATACTGTCCAGTATAGAATATAAAGTCATGCTGCAGTGGAGACAGAATGAATATTGTGTCTGACTCCATCATGAGCTTGGAGGACTGCATCCATACATCTCAAATCACTGATTAATAAAGTCATCTGGAATGACAAAGAAAGTGTTCCTGCAGGACTCCCAGAGTTCATCAAGATCCTTCAATGCCTCCTCCATCTTACCCCAGACATGCTCAGTAATGTTCATGTCTGGTGACTGGGCTGGCCAATCCTGGAGCACCTTGACGTTCTTTGCTTTCAGGAGCTTTGATGTGGAGGCTGAAGAATGAGAAGGAGCGCTATCCTGCTGGAGAATTTGCCCTCTCCTGTGGTTTGTAATGTAATGGGCAGCACAAATGTCTTGATACCTCGGGTTGTTGATGTTGCCATCCACTCTGCAGATCTCTTGCACGCCCCATACTGAATATAACCCCAAACCATGATTGTTCCTTTACCAAACTTGACTGATTTCTATGAGAATCTTGGGTCCATGTAGGTCTTCTGCAGTATTTGTGATGATCGGGATGCAGTTCAACAGATGATCCATCTAAAAAATCCACCTTCTGACACTTTTCCAAATGATCAACTAGAAGTCAAGTTACTGTTTGCTGCTCTTACAACTGGGATCGACGACAAGGCGTTTTTCAGGTAGTGTATTTTGATATGTTGAACGTGTTATCTATTGCGCAAAAATTCTTCTGATTCCATGCGCATTTCTGCATTTATAACTTGAACACAACTTGAGCACACATGTGTGGATGCATCTTTGATTTTCTTTTTAGAAGGAAATAAAAACATCTGAGCTACAAGTCACAATGATTTTAGATGGTAATCAACATTACACTCTACATTCTGTTGCTGCAGGTTCACTTGCACTGAAATCACAGCAAACCATTGAAAGTCAAATGGAGTAAATGTTGACTAACCGGGTCGTAGAGTGACCCACTGATGTCTGCGCCATAAATAGGCGACACAAACGTCAGGTTTTTCCAGTATTTCCTTTCCAGGTCGTCAAAGTCCTTGTGCTGAGGAGTGTTGTACCTGCAATCAGTCAAGAAAACAGATTTACGATTGACAAGTCGAAGAGGAACTGCCTAAAGCTAAAGTGTGCTCCTACATTCAAAACATCTCCACTGTGTTACTCAATATACTTTTAAAAGCAACACTGTGTACAATCCAAAAACTTAACTTGATAGTTATAGAAACTATACTCTCATATCAGCAACCATAGAAATATGTTTATTTATTTATTTGACATGGACATCACAATTACACTGGAAAAACCAAATGCATACGTTGTTTTAGAAGACTTGCTAATAGGGTATATGCCGAAGCATGCTAAAGCCTGATTTATACTTCTGCGTCAAGTGACCGGTGTAACCCACGGCGCATGCAATGCGTGTAGCTGTGCATTTATACTTCTGCACGCTGTCTCTGTTGGTCTGCATTAACACTTCTGAAACACTAGTTGGCAGTGAGGTTAATCCTTCTCTGTGTCGAGTTTCTTCGCCTTTGTTTTGCTTTTCCTGAACACTTCCTGGATGTACAAGTGGCTCAAACTCGCTCATTTTGAGGCAGGAACCGGCGGACGTGCAACAACTTTAACTATGAGGTAAACACAAAACAAAACTTTCCATCCGGAGCTCCTTTACGCAACTCCACACTTGTAAACAATCGCTGCATCAAGCTTGCGCCATTCGCGCTGCTCTCGGTCCCGCCCAGACTCGTCAGCGCTACCAAGCCGACCAATCACAGAGCTTGCGTCGTTGCGACAAGTACTTACATTTTTTGAGAGGTGCACGTCAGCGACGCCAACGGCCACGGCGTAGGCTATGCGTCAACGCCATCGTCGTTTGACGCAGAAGTTTAAATCAGCCTTAATGGGGCTTTTAATTTGCCAGTTACCTGGGTTAAGCACTTCCAGCGAATTGTATGTCAATGCAAAAATCAGCGCGTTTAAGGTCTGTTTTCTTTTAAAATCAGCGATCTCCACTAGCTGAGTGATATCTGATATAAAGTGGGTCTCAGATTGTACAAGAAGCACCGCATTAAATTACATTTCCCCTGCCATGTCTTTATAATATGAGCATTTATTTTACCCCAGTATATTCAATGAAGCTTCTGCGCTAGCCTGCCGATTCTGACGGGCGCGTGCGAGTAAACGGCTTTTTGTTTTGTTTTACACTTGAGCAACTTAATGAATGCCAAAGTTTATTTAACTGAATGTGTTTTAATGAAATTACAACATCGATGCTGTAAAAGGAACTGTATAAAATGGAAAAAAGTTCACAATAACAGGTCACCGGATGTTTATCAGTATGGGAAAAACACTAGCTCGGCATATACCCTATATCAACAACTTTGTAAGACATTGATAACTATTTTCAGGCACTGTTTAATATCATTGCACCTGCTGCAGTCGTGGCACTGAAGCAAGTTTCCTTGATTATTACACCAGAATGAGAGTGTAGTTCCTAGACATATCATTACTTTTAAGTTTCAG
This sequence comes from Danio rerio, assembly GCF_052040795.2. Classification (NCBI taxonomy): domain Eukaryota; kingdom Metazoa; phylum Chordata; class Actinopteri; order Cypriniformes; family Danionidae; genus Danio; species Danio rerio. The sequence goes on from NC_141042.1 coordinate 4,762,610, forward strand.
CCCATCTACACCAGGGGTGCCCAACCTCGTTCCTGGAGGGCCGTGTGTCCTGCAAAGCTGATTTAATTAACTATGCTAAGCTAAGCTAAAAGGGCTCCTTTATTACTAATTAGCTACTTTTAAATTTTTAGGCCGTCTACACGGTGTAACTACAGAAACTCAAGCTTTAAATAGGAAAATTATCTAAACTTTTTGATCATTTTTGAAATAGATGCTAACGGTCTAATACGTTTCAATGATTTATGCTAAGCTAAGCTAAAATGCTCATCTATTTCCAATTAACTACTTTTAATTTGCAGACCATCTACAGTATATATCTACAGAAGTGTCAAGCTTTGAATAGGAAAATTATCTACACGCTGGTCGTTTAAGTGAGATGCTAATGGTCTAATCTAATTCAATGATCTATGCTGAGCTAAGCTAAAAGTGCTCCTTTATTTCTAATTAGCTACTTTTAATTTTCAGTCCACCTACACAATGTAACTACAGAAGAGTCAAGCTTTAAATAGACAAATTATCAAAACGCTTTGATCATTTTTGAGCGAGATGCTAATGGTTTAATCTGGTTCAATGATCTATGTTAAGCTAAGCTAAGCTAAAAGTGCTCCTTAAGTGCTACTTTTTAATTTTCAGTCTGTCTACAAGATGTAACTACAGAAGAGTCAAGCTTTAAATAGACAAATTATCAAAACGTTTTGGTCATTTTTGAGCGAGATGCTAATGGTTTAATCTGGTTCAATGATCTATGTTAAGCTAAGCTAAGCTAAAAGTGCTCCTTAAGTGCTACTTTTTAATTTTCAGTCTGTCTACAAGATGTAACTACAGAAGAGTCAAGCATTAAACAGAAAAATTATCAAAATTGTTTGGCCATTTTTGAGTGAGATGCTAATTGTCTAACCTGATTCAATAATCTATGCCAAGCTAAGCTAAAAGTACTCATTTATTCTTAATTAGCTACTTTTAAGTTTTAGTCCATCTACATGATGTAACTACAAAAGATTCAAGATTTAAATAGAAAAATTATCAAAATTCTTTGGTAATTTTTGAGTGAGATGCTAATGGTCTAATCCGATTCAATTAACTATGCTAAGCTAAGCTAAGTTAAAAGTGCTCCTTTATTACTAATTGGCTACTTTATAATTTTCAGTCCATCTACACAATGTAACTACAGAAGTTTCAAGCTTTAAATAGGAAAATTATCTAAACGCTGGTCGTTTAAGTGAGATGCTAATGGTCTAATCTGATTCAATGATCTATGCTAAGCTAAAAGTGCTCCTTTATTTCTATTTAGCTACTTTTAATTTTCAGTCCGCCTACACGATGTAACTACAGAAGAGTCAAGCTTTAAATAGACAAATTATCAAAACGTTTTGGTCATTTTTGAGCGAGATGCTAATGGTTTAATCTGGTTCAATGATCTATGTTAAGTTAAGCTAAGCTAAAAGTGCTCCTTAAGTGCTACTTTTTAATTTTCAGTCTGTCTACATGATGTAACTACAGAAGAGTCAAGCTTTAAATAGACAAATTATCAAAACGCTTTGGTCATTTTTGAGTGAGATGCTAATGGTCTAATCCGATTCGATGAACTATGCTAAGCTAAGCTAAGCTAAAAGTGCTCCTTTATTACTAATTTTCTACTTTATAATTTTCAGTCCATCAACACAATGTAACTACAGAAGTGTCAAGCTTTAAATAGGAAAATTATCGAAACTCTGGTCGTTTAAGTGAGATGCTAATGGTCTAATCTGATTCAATAATCTATGCTAAGCTAAAAGTGCTCCTTTATTTCTAATTAGCTACTTTTAATTTTCAGTCCGCCTACATGAGGTAATTACAGAAGAGTCAAGCTTTAAATAGACAAATTATCAAAACTCTTTTGGTCAGTTTTTTATTTTATTTCTAATTATAATAGTACTCCCTAGAAATCGGCTCAATGGAGTCAAAAACGATAAACCTTCCCTCTTTAACTTGTGGAGAGTTGTAAAATGAGCTCTTTTCAATATAAAGTGAGGTGATCCTATAAGGGACTTTATTGTTTAGATTTAGAAATAAAGGTGAAAGAAATGCAAGTGTAAACCGTACTTTTTACTGTTGGCCAGTTTGCGATATTCTCCAACGGTCATGGACTTCTTCTGGATGTTGTACTGTGTGAAGAGCCCAGATTGGCCGGTCACCACTTGCATGATGGGAGCAGGAATGACCATATCCTCGATGGTCTCGTAGGAACGGCGCGGTTTCCACTCCTTCGGCGGAATAACCTGAGCATCGCAAGACGAGAGAACGAAGAAAACATAAACATAAATGTAAATATACAGTCAGTCAAAAGATCGCTCATTCGTTCAAGTCCCTGCATGATATTTTATATGACTTGTTTGGACTGAGCATTATGATTCAGTATAGTACCGCACACAGCATAGCTTGATATATTCCAACAATATTCCAGTAATAATTCAATTGTTTGTCCGCACCAGACGCAACGTGACAGAAACTTTTAAATACCAAATAAAACAATACCAACAATCCCCCAACGAAATAGACAGGTTAAAAAATCAAATGAATAAATATTAAATCTCATGAATATTAATAAAAGTTGATGCTGAGGGATTTATAACAACACGCGACGCAACATTTCTGCAGTAGTGTAAAATACAATGGTTTACCTTCGCCAGTCCGGCAACGTGAGCTCCTTGCGTCTCCATATAGGCGATGTACTTCCCGAAGTCCTTGAACTCCTCCATGGTGGGCCTGAAGGTCATGATCTTGTTGAAGTTGGCGCCGGGTGGAGGAGCCGGAGCCGGTCCTGGGATCAGGGTTTGTGGTGTGAGTTCTGGTGCAGGCAGTTCTGGGTTCAGTCCTTGAGCCGGGGTCGGTTCTGCAGGCGCTGCCGGTTCGTAGACTAGATCTGAAATAGGGGTGTCGCATGGCTGTGGATCCACCGAAGGGTTAATAGGAGAGTCCTGATCAGTGTCTGCTGGTGGAGTCACGTCTGCAGAGGGTTCCGTCTCCGCTGGGTTTGGGTCTGGAGGTAAAGATGGGTCCATGACTGCAGGTCAGCGAACGCTGTGGACAACAAAACACAGAATTGGTGTTAGCCGCGTCAACGAAGATGACTTGACACAATGATATATATTGTGTGGACCACATAAAAAGTTGACCATTTCACAGTAGGCATGGGCCGGTATAAGATTCTGACGGTATGATAACCTTGGTTAAAAATATCACGGTTTCGCGGTATCGTGATTACTGCTCTAAAATATATTCATTTTAAATGTCTGGATAAAAAAAAACTACAACTTTTTTACCATTTAAACATTCATTTATTCATTTTCTGCCGCTTTTCCGGGGCCGGGTCGCGGGGGCAGCAGTTTTAGGAGAGAACCCCAGACTTCCCTATCCCCAGACATTTCCTCCAGCTCCTCCGGGGGGATCCCGAGGTGTTCCCAGGCCAGCCGAGAGACATAGTCCCTCCAACCTGTCCTAGGTCCTCCCCGAGGCCTCCTCCCGGTGGGACATGCCTAGATAACCTCCCTGGGTAGGCGTCCAGGAAACATCCAAAATAGATGCCCAAGCCACCTCAGCTGACTTATCTCGATGTGGAGGAGCAGCAGCTCTACTCCGAGCTCCTCCCGGGTGTCAGAGCTCCTCACCCTTTCCATAAGAGTGCACCCTGCCACCCTTCACCCAGGCCAGAAATCTTGTCCTTTTGGTCATGACCCAAAGCTAGGTGAGAGTAGGTACGCAGATTGCCTGGTAAATCGAGAGCTTTGCCGTCCCGCTCAGCTCCTTCTTCACCACAACCGATCGGTACATCGACCGCATTACTGCTGCCGCTGCACCAATCCGCCTGTCAATCTCACGCTCCATCCTTCCCTCACTCGTCAACAAAACCCCGAGATACTTAAACTCCTGGGGTAAGGACTTTCCTCCAACCTGGAGACCATTTAAACACAGTGTATTTTGTTTTGATAAACATTTAAAATATTTTGGAGCGGTAAACATGTCAGACTTCAGCTTTCTTCATTTGCTTCTAAAATAGAGTTTGTTTTACAATTTAAAACTGCATTTTCAGATATTTTTTCTGCTGAAGATACTGCTGTCCTAAAAAAATAAATGAATAAATAAATGAACGAACAAACAAACAAACAAACAAACAAACAAACAAATAAACAAACAAACAAATAAATAAATCTTACACATAACTTAGGAACGGTATAGCAGAACATTTTGACGTATTTAAAACCTTGACTTTTCCAAACTACGGTATACCTTGAAAACGGTTATCGTCCCATGCCTATTTTATATTATGCTCTATCGTTTAGGGCTGCACAACTGTGATATTTTCAGACTGCAGCTCCGCACCATTTTAAGCCACTTCCAGCAGTTCAAGCATTCAGGCACAATAAATGATAATGCTTGTAACACTTAAGAAAGATTGATTTTATTCATATACAATAGTGCTGACAATGAAATTCGGTACCAATCGTTACTGAGATTTTGAAAACATCCATTTCCTGCAAACATTTCAGAGCGAGTGATCGACTGATGAATCGACTGATCTGTAAAGTGCTCCCGTGTCCCTGTATCTGTGGTTACACTCAGTAAACAGCGGTACAATCTGCGGCCAATCAGCACCGTTTAATAATGCGCTCAAATGTTAGCCGGAAATTTTCTTAAAGTTTTTAAAATTTCACTATCGATTGGTACTGAAATACAGTATCGAGACAACACTAATGTACGATGAAGACTATTCAGTGCAATTTTATCTTTTTAGCAAATCATACATTATAGGGCTGCACAATATATCGTTTCAGCATTGATATCGCAATGTGTGCATCTGCAATAGTCACATCGCAAAGATATACAATGTTGAGTCGACTGCAGTGGCTTTTTTACATTTACATATACAAATCTATAATGCATGCACTATTTATTTCACTTTTATCTTTGCTTTGTTGGATTTATCTATGCTTGTAGTTTGTTTATTACATGGCATGCATGATTCACTCACCTACAGAATCAGGTCAATTCCAGTCAATCATTAATACATTCGTTAACACTTAAGGGACCAATTCTTGCTAATAACTAGTTGCTTATTAGCATGCATGTTTTTGAGAAATTGCCTGCTTATTAGCACGCATAAAGCACTTGTTCTACATGATCTAATTTTATATTCCTAACCCAATACCTAAACTACCTCAATAACTATTAATAAGGAGCAAATTAGGAGTTTATTAAAGCAAAAGTCAATATGGTTAGCTAAGAGCAAGAACTGAACCTTAAAATAATGTGTGACCAAAATTTATTTCCACATATAAAATAGTATATTGCAATATATATCGCAGAAAAACTAAATATCGCAATGTCAGATTTTTCCAATATCGTTCAGCCCTAATACACTAAATGCGTCACATAGCAGTATGATGCATGAACGCGCTCCACGCAGGTTTTTGCATCTCAGGGTGTCCAAACTCGGTCCTGGAGGGCTGATGTCCTGGAAAGTTGAGCTCCAATCCTAATCAAACACACCTGAACCAGCTAATCAAGCTCTTACTAGATATACTAGATGAGGTTTTCAATCATTCACAGTGCTTTTAAGACTTCATATTGCACATCATGAGGTATTGTATAGACTGCTTATTTTAATATCGGTAACACTTTACAATAAGGTTCATTAGTTAATGCATTTACTAACATGATCTAATCATGAACAACACATGTACAGCATTTATTAATCATAATTGAACATTTACTAATGCATTATTAACATTCAAGTCCATGCTTGTTAACATTAGTTAATGCACCATGAGTTAACATGAACTAACAATGAACAACTGTATTTTCATTAACTAACGTTAACTAACATGAATAAATATTGTAGTAAATGTATTGTTCATTGTTTGTTCATGTTAGTAAATGCATTAATTAACATTAATAATGAACCTTATTGTAAAGTGTGACCTTAATATCAATAAATAAATAAATAAATGATTTAAAAACAGGCGACGCAGTGGGTAGTGCTGTCACCTCACAGCAAGAAGGTCACTGGTTCGAATCTCGGCTCAGCTGCCGTTTCTGTTTGGAGTTTGCATGTTCTCCCTGTGTTTGTGTGGGTTTCCTCCGGGTGGTGCGGTTTCCCCCATTGTCCAAAGACATGCGCTATAGGGGAATTGAATAAGCTAAATTGTCCGTAGTGTATGAGTGAGTGTGTCAATGTGTGTGTATGGATGTTTCCCCGAGATGGGTTGCGGCTGGAAGGGCATCCGCTGCATAAAAACATGCCGGATAAGTTGGTGGTTCATACCGCTGTGGCGACCCCAGATTAATAAAGGGACTAAGCCGACAAGAAAATGAATGCATGATTTAAAAACATGGCTAATGAAAAGAGCATTTCTCTAAAGAAATGTTATACTGTAGGAAATATGGTTATCACAATACCGCATATTTTTCCAGTATCGTGCAGCACTAATTTAAATAATTAATGAATGAATTAATTGATATTACAACAACTAGTACTTATATTATGTCACTTAAGATTAATTTTATCCAAACATGCACAAAAAATACAAAAATAATACAAATCAGCAGACAAACACTGAAAAAGCACCAAAACAAAGCCCCAGACTGTCCTCATCTGACCTGCAGCCTTGCAGACGCTTTCATCAGAAACACACAGACCAGAAAAATGAAGAAAAACAGCACACTCGTGAAGACAAAACACGCACGCACGCACGCACCCACGCACGCACGCACGCACGCACGCACGCACGTTTATTTTTGTGAAAAGTGGGTACATTACATAGGTTTCCATTGATTTTATACTAATTATTATTAATTATTCTAAACCGACCGTATATTATATTGCCCTCACCCCACCCCACCCCTAAACCCAACCATCACAGGAGACTGTGTGCAGCTTTACTCTCTGATTAAACTCATTCTGTAGAATTTATAAGCTTTTTGAGAAATGAGGACGTCACCAATGTCCTCACGTTTCACCTCCTTTTTGTAATCCCTGTGTCATACCCCTGTCATCATTATACAGATGTGTCCTGATATGTCACTAAAACACGTACACACACACACACACCACCTAAGAGAACAAAATCTCTTTAGTGCAGGATTTGACATTATTTAAAAAACACATGAGACTATTTTGCACATCAATAATTGATAATTTAACTAACGCAATATGAAATTAATTTTCACTCTCTGATGTACATTGCAAAGTGCAGTTTTAAAGTATTTAAAAAGACGACACATTTTTGTTAATACTTCATGAATTTTATGCAACGCACAAATTATAACAGGTAAAATTCTAAAATGCTACTTAAAATAATTTGTTAACCAATAAAGATTCAAACATGTGTAGAATATTTTCTTATGAGGGTCAAGGATAAATATGGGTTGCAGATAAAAGTGTACTGCGGCTTTCTACATACGTTACAATCCAAACAAATAGAGCTGCATGATATTGAAAAAAATCTAGCATTGCGATATATATATATATATATATATATATATATATATATATATATATATATATATATATATATATATATATATATATATATATATATATATAAATATATATATATATATATATATATATATATATATATATATATTTATATATATATATATATATATATATATATATATATATATATAAATATATATATATATATATATATATATATATATATATATATATATATATAAATATATATATATATATAAATATATATATATATATATATATATATATATATATATATATATATATATATATATATATTTATATATATATATTTATAAAATTTATATATATATATATATATTTATATATATATATATATATATATATATATATATATATATATATATATATATATATATATATATATATATATATTTATTTATTTATTTTATTTTATTTTATTTTTTGCAACATATATTGCTATAGGAGTTTAATTTTACCAGATGTCCTAATATCTCTGGTTGGAAATAATCTATAATGTTAGATCAATTGGGGTGATATTCCAGTGGGAGTGCATCACTATAGAATATATAAAAACACTCTATACATTTCCCAGACACATTTTCGCTGTTGTTTGCGCTATTTACAGGGCATTTCTGTATTTGCATGCATTTAATCAATGATTGATGAATTAATGTTTACTATTTGCATCTTTATAAAATCTAATAAACAATCTTTAACCTTTTTGGCGTTTATCATGTGCACATGCATATAATAAATAACACACTCGACATTGCATATTCTGCGATGCGTCTATTGCAAAGGATCACACTGCAATTTTGATGTCTAAACGATATATTGTGCAGCCCTACAAACAAAATAATGACATGTACAAGATTTAGACAGACTAAAATTTGTTCTAGTGTAAAAATGAATTCTTTTAAGCCCCAAAATATTAAAGTTAACTGTTATTTTTAATCTACAAAGGAAAATATTACCCTTCAAAGCACTACATTTTAATCTATTCACCAGAAGAAAAATGAGGTATAATGACATATTTTATCAATTTAAATCTATTTTAAGAACAAATCAAGAACAGGTTTGCCCTTTTATTTTAACTTAAACACAAAATCCTAATTATAATGAACTTATTATGTGGCGCAAGTTGATGCACACACCAAAATACAGATCATTTACATTTTTCTAAAAACAATTTGACATTACCAGATGATAAATATTAATAATAAATGTCACTACTTGGAAATAGCTTCAGAGTTGCGTACAAAACAAATGTCATGATCTCTTTTGACAGATAAAACTTTGCATACTCAAATTATAACAACACTGTAGTCCTTAATGTGTACGTGTATTCATTTAAACTTAATTTATGAATCGGTGAAATGCATTCACGAATGCATTTACCAAATGCAAAAGAAAGAAAAAAACATTTTAAATAAGTCAGATAAGATTTTAGACATATAAACTATTGGTGGACTGAATATTTTTAGCGTGCATCTTCTTAAAATCTCGAAGAATGTGGACGATGGTCATTATTTTTAAAAACAAAAACAAATAAAAGCGCAAACTATTATAACAATAAAAACCTTTTACTTGTGTTTTCTTTTGGATTTACTGTATTGTCTTGGTATTAATGATACAATCGTATGTCATACATGAACTAAAATACAGCAAATGCACCTTTTATTGAATGCTAAGCTGTTGAAATGACATAAAACTTGTTAATATTAAAAACATTAATCACGCAACCACAAAAAAATGCATGAAATAAACTAATATATACGTATCTAGCTTTAAAAAGAACATATTTCAAACTTTCAAATACATTATTATTTGCATTAACATAATGAGCCATTGCACAAAACAAATGCTCGATAACAGCATGCATAAAAAAATACAATAAAAAAAAAATCAACAACTACCTTCGTTAGCTTTAAAATACTCATATTTTTCATTTCCAGATATTATTGATAACAATACAGTACATATTTATGTACGCAAACATTACAAGTGCATGCTTAAGAGAAATGATCAATAACTGCATGCACACACAAAAAAATTAACAGATCCAAATCCCTTAATTAACTTTTAAATGCTCATATTTGACATTTCCAGATATTATTGGTAATGCTAAAGTACCTAGTATGTGCATAAACATTACGAGTGCATGCACACACAAAAAAACAGAAATCAAAAGATCCAAATCCCTTAATTGGCTTTTAAATACTCATATTTAACACACATTTTTTTGACATCTAAAATTTCAAATACTATTATAATCTGACACTTATTGTGCAAAACAAATTATGAATAATGCAAAAAAACATTTAAATTAAGTCAGATAAGATTTTTGATAAGATAAACTATTGTTGGACTAAATATTTTCACATGTATCTTCTTAGAAAACACAAAGAAAATGGATAATGGTCATCATTTTTGAACAGAAAAACAAAAATAAATATGAGAGCAAACATTTATAGCAATAAAAACCCTTTACATGTATTTTCTTTTGTATTTACTCTACTTTTTTGGTATTGAATGCACAATTATCTGTCATGCATAAACAAAAATACATCAAACGCACCTTTTATTGTATGCTAAGCTGTAAAAACCAAAAACGACCCTTTTTATATTAATATTAAAAATATGAATCACACCACCACAAAAAAAAATAAATATCCATGTTTTACATTTCCAGAAATTATTGATAATGATAAAATACTTAAGTGCATAAACATTATGAGTGCATGCATAAGACAAATGATCAATAACTGCATGCACAAAAAAACAAAATCAACAGATCCAAATCCCTTAACTAGCTTTTAAATACTCATAATTCACATTTTGCATGTACATATTTATATGCACAAACATTAAGAGAGTATGCATAATTCAAATGCTCGAGAACTGCATGCAAAAAAAATTATAATAATAAATCAACAGATCCAAATCCCTTGATTAGCTTTTAAATATTCATATTTTAAATTTCCAGATATTACTGATATCAATAAAGTACTTATTTATGTGCATAAACATTACGAGTGCATGCATGAGACAAATAATTAATAACTGCATGCAAAAAGAAATCAACAGACCCAAATCCTTTAATTAGCTTTTAAACACTCATATTTTACATTTTTAGATATTATACTGATAGCAATAAAGTACATATTTATGTGCATAAACTTTACGAGTGTATTAATAAAACACAGGCTCAGTAACTGCAGTAACAGAAATCACCAGATCCAAATGTCTTAATTGGCTTTTAAATGCTCATATTTCACATGTTCAGATATCATTATTAACAATAAAGTACATATATAAGTAAACAAACATTACAAGTGCATGCATGACGCAAATGATCAATAACTGCATGCAAAAAAACTGAAATAAACAGATCTACATCTCTTAACTAGCTTTTAAATACTTATAGTTCACATTTTGCATGTACATATTTATATGCACATACATTAAGAGAGTATGCATAAATCAAATGCTCGATAACTGCATGCAAACAAATAATAATAATAATAATAAATCAACAGATCCAAATACCTTCATTAGCTTTTAAATACTCATATTTCACATTTACAGATATTATTGATAACAATAAAGAACACAATATGCAAACAAACATTACAAGTGCATGCATGAGAAAAAAAGATTTATAACTGCATGCAAGAAACAGAAATCAACAGATCCAAATCCCTTAATTAGCTTTTAAATATTCATATTTTAAATTTCCAAATATTATTGATAACAATAAAGTATATATTTATGTGCATAAACATTACGAGTGTATTAATAAAACACAAGCTCAGTAACTGCATGCAAAAAAGTAAAAAATGAAAATAAAAAAATCACTAGATGTAAATGTCTTGATTGGCTTTTAAATGCTCATATTTCACATGTTCAGGTATTATTATTAACAATAAAGTACATATATATGTAAACAAACATTACAAGTGCATGCATGACACAAATGATCAATAACTGCATGCACACACACACAAAAAAAAAAATCAACAGATCCAAATCCCTTAACTAGTTTTTAAATGCTCATATTTCACATTTTAAGATATTATTAATAATAATATAGTGTATATTTATGTGCACAAACATTAAGAGCACATGCATAAAACAAATGATCAATAACTGCATGCAAAAAGAAATCAACAGATCCAAATACATTAATTAGCTTTTAAATACTCACATTTGAAATTTTTAGATATTACTAATAACAATAAAGAACATATTTATGTGAATAAACATTACGAGTGCATGCATTAAACAATTAATAACTGCATGCACAACATAAATTAATAAATAATAACAAAATCAACAGATCCAAATCTCTTAACTAGCTTTTAAATACTGACATTTCACATTTTTAGATATTACTGATAACAATGAAGTACGTGTGCATAAACATTACGAGTGCATGCATGAGACAAATGATCGATAACTGTATGCAAATTACGCACGTCATCCTGCTTTGATGGACTATCAGACTCGTTTATTAGCGATTATTATTAAAAACACGCGTGAGGCTTAGTGGAAAAGCAGATGCATGTATAAAAAGCAATAAAACTCGAATATAAGGGTGGAAAGCGTGGCAGGTTGTTTGGTGTCAAGTTCAAACAGCATTAAGATGAAGGGTTTAAATGGCCTTTGTGTATCTGTCCTGCCTTCAGTTGATTACAGCACGGCTACAAGGCTGAAAATCGCTCGAAATCACACGATGCATCATTCTAATGCATAGTAAACCGTATATAGTGTGCTTTATGCATTGAACAGTCAATTAAATGTGCTCTAATATGTTTATATTTGGCTAGCAGCGCTTGTGCTGCTGCTTTGACAAGCATATCAACACAGCAGTCGAACAACACCACAAATCACAATAAAAACTCGGTTTATGCCTGCGGATTCGACGTAGAAAGCTGTATTATTGAGGTAAATGTGTTTTTACCTGCTGCTCGGGCTCGTTTTGTGCTCTTTTGTCGTTGTTTTTGCCTCGAATATGTCCGTTTTCGCTATTCCACAGGCTCGATAATGTTTCAGTAACGCTGGGCCGCGTTTCCTCCCACTGCAGCGTGACGCGCGATCTGATTGGCTGAGTTGGAGTTAACCGTACACGCCAATTCGCTGAAGGCTTTGATTGACAGCTCGACTAGCCTTTTACGTTGTGTTTGCGCGTTACTATTACGGAAAACACGTATTTCACGTATTAACGGTGTCTTCCGGTATGACATGTTTGGGTATACGTTTGATCAAGGGAAATAATCGATATTTAGCGATTATATTCGTGTTTTTCTTTGTGTTTTGACCATATTATGCTCACAAGGTGTTATAAATGTATTAAAAGGTCAATTTAAACGTGTGTAGAGATTGTACAAACACATTGCATCATATATAATATGAATCTAGTTTGTCGCAAATATTTATTGACTTTAAATCACAATTAAGTTAAATTTTGTCGATGAAAAAATATTAAAACCACTTGTATCTGATGTTTATGAGGTAAACCATATTTATAAATGATATTTTAGGGCATACTTGTAATACAATGCAAGCAACGAGCCTCATTTCCTCATAAAAGTAGCAAATATGACAAATTTCAATAAAATAGAAGTGAAAACAAGGACATAGACACGTTCAGGTTCTTTTATATAAAAATTCAATACAGTTTATTGAAAAATATAGCACTTATCCCAGCTATGAATATCTACGGAACAAACCACTACATAAAATGGGTAAACAAGTGCTAAAAATATACAATTTCAAAATTTCAGAATATACAGCTCCAGTCTACGCAAATATTAGAAATTGAGGTATAGCTAAAAGGAAAACAAATAAAACAAACGCAAAAAAGTAATTATCTGCAGCCATTAGGCATTTATTTAGCAAATACTATAGTAACAAGCGAAAAACATCAAGGCGAAAAAGACGATGCACTTAAATACTTCCTGAATGAAAAACTGTGGGCTTTGTGCGGAAAAATGGTTTAAGGATTTACCCTCGAAAACCTTTGTAAAATCAAGACGCTTAAAACCAGATCCAGGATCGACGCAAAAATGCACCTGAAATACAGATCGTGGACTTGTTTCGCGCACATGACTACTATTTGCATAACGGCAAAAGTTAGTGTGAAAATGACACTCCACTTCTAAAAGGACGTACAGCAGTTAAACAGCAAAGCAAATAACAAACAAAGTGGGATATCTAATAACTTCAGAGCATATAAAAATTTTAATCGCGTATCAAAATGGGTGAGACGAAAAGTATAAGTTCAAAGTTTTATTTGCGTAAATTACTATTTGGTTAAAAATGAATCAATTTTAGGTTAAATTTAGTTAGTTACCAATAATGGCAATAGAATATAAAAAGATTTAATAAAGTCGAAACGTAAACAAACGTTTCTGTGTGCTAGTAAAGCTACGGCACCATAAATTTGTGAAGAGTTGGAGCATTAGCCACGGAAACATCATAACAGTGCATAGCTAGTTTATCCGAATATTTAGTTAGCGTTAACAATAGTACAGTAAAAATGCTACTGCTGCACATTTAGACATGGCTCAAAACCAATATAAAAGCTTATTAACGTCAAATGAATGCATTACAAGCAATAACAATCTAGGAGATTAGAATCGCGAACACTGATAGTTCATAGCTAGCTTATAAATTCAGTTAGAACTAATGTTGGTAACAAAAAGGTTTGCGCTTTGAAATTTTCCTCAGTTGTGTTAGCGTCAAGAGAAAAGAATACATGTGGAAAAATACAGATTAGCATTGCGGTAATGCATAGCTAATGCTAAAGATGATACAACAATCATTACCGTAATAGAAAATTTAACTCTTAACTCGTACAAAATTTCGTTAAACTTAAATAACAAAATATTGCTCTGAAAAGTTGGGAGATTAGCATTACAAACATTGTGAAAAGTGGATGGCTAGCTCATTTATACAATGTTAACACTAACGATGCTAACACGTGAAACACAAATAGTCACAAAGTTGTGTTAATGTCATAAATGAAGAAATATAGATGTTCATAAAGCTTATTGGGAGATTAGCATCGCAACATTGCAACAATGCATAGAAACTCCAATTAAATTTAGTAAGCGGCAAAGAAGCTAAAATAAAAATTTTGGCACCTCAAACTAGAAACGAATCATGCATAGCTAGTTTATTTTACATTAGTAAATGCTGACAATGTTATGGTAAAAAAAAAAAAAATGCACACTTAATTTCATGTCAACAATGTTCATTTTAAATTGGTTAACTAATGATGTTATGGTAAAAAATGTCAAATGTCACAATGTTCATTTCAATTTCATTAAAGCTAACAATGTTATGGTAAAAACGCAAACTAGCGTTACCTTAATTGAAATAAACTATGCACGGTTACATCTGTGACTAATTTAGTTTGAAAATAGATAGTTTGGTTGGGATTCTAAAAGGCAGGGTTTTCATACGAATTGTAAATGACAAATTTTTGCAAATAACATTGGTCAATAAACACGGTAGCAATGTTAAGGTAAAAACGTCAAATGGTTCATTTCAATTTACTTGATACGAACAATGTTATGGTAAAAACGTCAAACGATGCAGCAAACTAAATTAGCACCAACTAAACTGAAATGAACTAGCTATACGGTTACGTTTGGTCGGGATTCTAAAGGCATACATTTCGTACAATTGATTGTAATGAAAAATTTCGGGGACAAAAAGGTAAACAAACACGGTAACGATGTTATTATAAAAAAGTCAGACGTAGCACACTGTTGATTCAAATTTAGCTAACAGTAACGATGTTATGGTAAAAACGTCAAACATCACACTGTTCATTTCAATTTACTTAACACTAACAATATTGTGGTAAAGACGTTAAATGCCACACGCTGTTTAAGACGCAAACTAAATTAGCGCTAACTAAATTTACGAATGAACCATCTATGCACAGTTATGTTTGCGACTAAGTTTGCAGCTAGTTTACTTGGTCGGGATTCTTAAGGCAGGGTTTTCGTACAAATTACTGTGAAACAGGTAACGAACATAGTAATTATGCATAGCTATGGTTCTAACTGAAAAACGGCATCAATTCATCTGGATTCTAAATCCAATGCTGTTGTACAATTAATCAGAATAACAAAATCACTGCGATAAATGTTAACGAACATCGTAATTGTGCATAGCTGCAGTTCATTGTGCTGGTGTGTAGCATACAAGACAATATGTCATTGAAGCAACTATAGCTAAAACACATCTAGATCGCTAGAGAAATCAGCTTTACTTGTAAATTCGCAATTCAGAAAAAAAAAAAAAACTACAACGGACAGAAGTCGAGTGGCTAGACAGTCAGATCACAAATCCTGTAGCGCGGCTGAATCAACATTTTTCGATCCATGCTACAACAACCTGACGTATTTGTAAAATAATTTTAAAAACACGAAATGCATTTTGATTCGTGGAATTGTAAGGCGCGTTTTGGACATCGTCAACACCGGCCGCTGCTGTATCCGGGGAAGAGCTGGGTGAGGATGGCTTGGAGGGGTTTGTTGACCGCCATTTGGTAGTTTTTGCCCAGGTCGTGTCGGCAGGCCGGACAGGTGTAGACCTCGGCTTTGAAAGATCTCTGAAGGCATTCCTGTGAAGAACAGAGGATGAATTTAAATGTACTGCCGGCATAAAGAAAATCCACTCTAAAATGTCAAGCTAAATAAATAGCTACTCTCGACACATGAAAGTGTAAAGCCTGCAGCTCAAATCAAATGTGGAAAGTTATTGCGAATCATATTTAACACAACATTTATTACGAATTTGTGGTAATTTTGCTTCCATGGATAACTGAATATTATTCAGATGATGTTATTACGCTGTTGTGCCGTCAGCCAATCATTGCATTGCTGATCATGATTTCGAGAATCAATAGATCTGTCCTTCACAACACACGCAGCGATCTCAGATGTTCATCCAGACATTCTAATCTGATTCACGAACTTGTTTGAAGAACCAAATTAGCGAGAGATCGGTTATCAAGATTAACAGATCCAGGATCTGCCAACTCATCTTAGATCATTTAAGCGAGGTACGAAGAACAGACCCCAGTTATCAAGATTAACAGATCCAGGATCTGCCAACTCATCTTAGATAATTTAAGCAAGGTACGAAGAACAGACCCCAGTTATCAAGTTTAACAGATCCAGGATCTGCCTAATCATCTAAAATCATTTAAGCGAGGTATGAAGAACAGACCCTAGTTATCAAGATTAACAGATCCAGGATCTGCCAAATTATCTAAGATCATTTAAGCGAGGTATGAAGAACAGACCCCAGTTATCAAGATTAACAGATCCAGGATCTGCCAAATTATCTAAGATCATTTAAGCGAGGTATGAAGAACAGACCCCAGTTATCAAGATTAACAGTCCCAGGATCTGACAAATTATCCAAGATCATTTAAGTGTGGTACGAAGAGCGGACCCCTGAAGTGTTTTGCGTGTCTCACCCTGCAGACGTTGTGTTGGCACTCTGTAGTAATGGGCTGATAGACGACCTCCTGGCAGCAGATGCACAGGAAAACCTCCTCCACTTTATTAACAAAGCGCTACAACGAGAAAAAATGTCATTAAAGACGAACGCAGCATCAGACGAGTCTATCATGAGTGATTGTCACAGTGCTCACCGGCCCGAGACTCAGCGACTCCATGGCCTCGTCCCACAGCTTCTTGTTGAGCTCGTCGTCTTTGATCAGCGCCTTCTGCTCTTTGCTCAGCTTGTACGCCTCCACCTTCATCTTCTTTGGCGTCCCTTTGGTCGGAGAGCTCTTCTCCTCCACTAGCAAGGGCACAATGAGGCGACGTTTACAATAGTGTGCTTGTATTGCATTAAAAAGTACAACTTATGCTAGTTATGCCTGCAGTTAACGATAGTGCAGCTACTGCTAATGAGTATCAGTTACACTGACCAAAAGCAAACATGCTAATGCTAGTCATGTTTACACTGTCAGGCCTAAAGCAGATGTGCATATGCTAGTCATGTTAACATAGTCAGGACTAAAGTGAGCAAGCTAATGCTAGTCTTATTTTTGCTGTCAGGCCTAAAGTGAACATGCTAATCGCAAGTCAGTTACATTTACACTCTCAAGCCTAAAGCATGCTAATGCTAGTGCGATCACATGTAAACGGTCAGGCCTAATTGAAACATGCTAATGCTAAAACAAGTCACGCCCACAATGTCAGGCCTAAAGCGAGCAAGCTAATGCTAACATGACAGTTACGTTTACACTGTCAGGTCTAAATCAAGTTTGCTAACTCTAATCTCAATTTTACTTTCAAGCCTAAAACCAGCATGCTAATGCTAACATGTCAGTCATGTTTACATTCTCAGACCTAATGCTAATGCTAAAATGTCCAAGATATGAGATGTTTAAAAAAAAATTAAGTTTATGCTGATTGATGTTTATTTAAAATTAGGGTTCGTTACTCACTGCTCTGGGATTTCCTCTTCCTCTTGCCTTTGGTTGGCGTTTCTTCAATGTCGTCTTCGTTTTTGTTCTCTTTCTCCTTCTCTTTTGCAGCTACAGCCTCCAGATAGCCTTCAGGATACTGAGGAGAGCAGGATTTGTGATGTTTAGATGCGATTTGTGATTTTGGGGTAAAATGAGCATGATTCGTCTATTACCTGCATGGTGAGGCCCAGTTTCTTGATGCGCTCTTTTCCATCTCGGGTCCACGGTGCGGATTCCTCATCGTTTCGCTTCAGTAAATACCTCCAGACCAGGAATCCAGACTTGCCCTTCTCCGGCCAGTACTTCACCACCTAATGAACACATCCGGATTAATGACTAAAAACTATGATTAAACAACAATTAAAATAAGAAAATATAAACTTAAAATATACTAAAAATATACTAAAATAAATGAACAATGTATAAAGAAAACAAACAAAACAAAACAAATTTGACAAACTTTAATACAAAAAGAATTAAGTGATTGTAATTAAATATAATACAAATAGGCAGAGAATAAATACTTTATTGAATTAAAAAAAAATGCTGATATAAATTGAAGTAATAAAAATAATAATAATTAATAATAAAAATAAATTAAATAGTAGAATAATGAACAACAAATAGACTGAAAGAAAAAAAAAACTGATTAATAAATAAATATAATAATAATAATAATAATAATACTAATAATAATAATAAAGTCACAAACAACAAATGACCTGAGGAAAAAAATAAATAAATAATAATAATAATTATTAATTAATAGTAAAATAAACAAATTTCCTGAGGGGGAAAAAACTAAATTAAAAATAAATATAATAAATACTAAATATTAATAATAACTACAACAACAACAACAAAAACAATCAAATAATAAACAACAAATGGCCTGAGGGAAAAAAAAGATTAATAAATAAATAATAATAATAATATCATCACAAGCAACAAATGACCTGAGGAAAAAAACTAAATAAATAATAATAATAATAATAATAATAATAACAACAACAACAACAATCAAATAATAAACAACAACAAATGGCCTGAGGGAAAAAAAAGATTAATAAATAAATAATAATATTAATATCATCACAAGCAACAAATGACCTGAGGAAAAAAACTAATTAAATAATAATAATAATAATAATAATAATAATAATAATAACAACAACAACAACAACAACAACAACAACAACAACAACAACAACAACAACAACAACAAAATTGCTGCATTAAAAAGTAATAATAATAAAACTAATTAATAGTAAAATAAACAAATTGCCTAAGGGGGAAAAAAACTAAATTAAAAAATTAAAATAAATACTAAATATGAATAATAATAACAACAACAACAACAACAATCAAATAATTAATGACAACAAATGGCCTGAGGGGAAAAAAACTGAATATAAAATTATAATAACAATAAATTGTCACATCATAAACAACAACAACAAATGACCTTAAATTGTACAAAATACTGAATAAAGAAAAAGAAAATATTAATTAATAATAATAAAAATAATAACAACAACAACAACAACAAAATATTTACATAATAAACAGCAAATAGAGTGAGGAAAAAACTGAATAAAAAAAATTATAAATAATATGTTTTTAAAAAAGTTTATTAAAAAAATTTAATAGTAAAACAACAAAAACAACAACAAATGGCCTGAGTGAAAAATCTGAATAAAATATAAATAATAATAAAACATATATAAATAATAATAATAATTATAATAATAATAATAATAATAATAACAAGAGTAAAAAAAAAAAGATGGGAAAAATTACTCAAAGTAAATAAATAAAGACAAATAATTAAAAAGTAAATCCATTCATGCGCCATCCTGGATTTTGCATTAAACTTAGTCAAATAACAGATTAAACAAATAATTAAAAAGAAATAAATATAGGCAAGAAATATAATAAAGACTTGTATAAAATAATGTGCAGGACGGCAAAAAAATAAATAAATTTGAGTAATTACTCGAATTAACAGAGTAATAAAGGAAAGCCATCCCCCGTGATGCCCTAGATGTGCTGACCTTGTAGATGCCGTCGTATCGGTTTCCGTCTTCGGGAGAGTATTTGCTGTGTTTGCGTCCTTTAGAGCTGCGCACGACTCGCACCGGTTTCCCAGCCTTCCAGTCTTTAGCTTCAGCTCCTTCCTTATCATTCACTGCTGCGTTACAGTTCAGAGCGAGAGCCCTAAAAACAAAATCACACTCAAATTAGAGCGATCGTTCACCCAGAAGTTAAGATTACACTCGTTATGACAGTCACTTTTCACTGTCAGGCCTCAAGCGAATGCACTAATGCTAGTCTGATTTACACTTTCAGGCCATAAAGTAAACATGCTAACTGCAACTCTAGTGTCAAGCTCTACAGAAAGTGTGCTTATGCTAGTTGCGTTTAAATGACTATTAGTATGCTGTTTTGGGGTCTGACAGTCACATTTCCACAGTCAGGCCCATAGCTAGTGTGCTAATGCTAGTTTCATTTACACTTTTGGGCCGTAAAGCAAACAAGCTAATTGCAATTTTAGTGTCAAGCCATAAAGAGAACATGCTTATGCTAGTGCTAGTTGCATTTACATTGTTAGACCCAAAACAAGTGTGCTAATGATAATAACATTTACACTGTTGTACCTAAAATGTGTGTGCTAATGCTAGTCACATTTGCAGTATTGGGAATAAAGTGAGTGCGCTAATCCTAGTCATATTTACAGTATTGTACCTAAAATGAGTGTGCTAATGCTAGTCATGTTCACAGTATTGTACCTAAAATGAGAGGGCTAATGCTAGTCACATTTACACTGTCCGGCCTAAAATCAGTGTGCTAAAGCTAGTCATCAACACGGTCAGGCCTAAAGTGAATATGCTAAAGCAAGTTGCAGTGCACGTTCAAGCCTAAAGTGAGTGTGCTAATGCTAGTCACATTTACAGTATTGGGCCTAAAATGAGTGTGCTAATGCTAGTCACATTTACAGTGTCAAACCTAAAGTGAGTGTGCTAATGCTAGTCACATTTACAGTGTCAAACCTAAAGTGAGTGTGCTAATGCTAGTCACATTTACAGTGCCAGACCTAAAGTGAGTGTGCTAATGCTAGTTACATTTGCAGTATTGTGCCTAAAGTGAGTATGCTAATGCTAGTCACATTTACAGTGCCGGACCTAATGCTAGTCACATTTACAGTATTGGCCCTAAAATGAGTGTGCTAATGCTAGTCACATTTACAGAGTCAGAACTGAAGCGAGTAGGCTAATGCTAGTCACATTTACAGTGCCGGGCCTAAAGTGATTGTGCTAACGCTAGTTACATTTACAGTATTGGGCCTAAAGTGAGTGTGCTAATGCTAGTCACATTTACAGTGTCAAACCTAAAGTGAGTGTGCTAATGCTAGTCACATTTACAGTATTGGGCCTAAAGGGAGTGTGCTAATGCTAGTCACATTTACAGTGTCAGACCTAAAGTGAGTGTGCTAATGCTAGTTACATTTACAGTATTGGGCCTAAAGCGAGTATGCTAATGCTAGTCACATTTACAGTGCCGGACCTAATGCTAGTTACATTTACAGTATTGGGCCTAAAGTGAGAGTGCTAATGCTAGTCACATTTACATGGTCAGGCATAAAGAGTGGGCTAATGCTAGTCAGATTTACACTGTCAACCCTAATGCTAGTCACATTTACAGTGTCGGGCCTGAGGAGTGTGTGCTAATGCTAGCCACATTTAAGCTGTCAGGCCTAAAGTGAACATGCTAAAAAGCTAGTCGCGGTACACGTTCAAGCCTAAAGTGAGTGTGCTAATGCTAGTCACATTTACAGTATTGGGCCTAAAATGAGTGTGCTAATGCTAGTCACATTTACAGTGTTAGAACTAAAGCGAGTAGGCTAATGCTAGTCACATTTACAGTATTGGGCCTAAAATGAGTGTGCTAATGCTAGTCACATTTACAGTGTCAGAACTAAAGCGAGTAGGCTAATGCTAGTCACATTTACAGTGCCGGGCCTAAAGTGATTGTGCTAACGCTAGTTACATTTACAGTATTGGGCCTAAAGTGAGTGTGCTAATGCTAGTCACATTTACAGTGTCAAACCTAAAGTGAGTGTGCTAATGCTAGTCACATTTACAGTGTCAAACCTAAAGTGAGTGTGCTAATGCTAGTCACATTTACAGTATTGGGCCTAAAATGAGTGTGCTAATGCTAGTCACATTTACAGTGTCAGAACTAAAGCGAGTAGGCTAATGCTAGTCACATTTACAGTATTGGGCCTAAAATGAGTGTGCTAATGCTAGTCACATTTACAGTGTCAGAACTAAAGCGAGTAGGCTACTGCTAGTCACATTTACAGTGCCGGGCCTAAAGTGATTGTGCTAACGGTAGTTACATTTACAGTATTGGGCCTAAAGTGAGTGTGCTAATGCTAGTCACATGTACAGTGTCAAACCTAAAGTGAGTGTGCTAATGCTAGTCACATGTACAGTGTCAAACCTAAAGTGAGTGTGCTAATGCTAGTCACATGTACAGTGTCAAACCTAAAGTGAGTGTGCTAATGCTAGTCACATTTACAGTATTGGGCCTAAAGGGAGTGTGCTAATGCTAGTTACATTTACAGTATTGGGCCTAAAGTGAGTATGCTAATGCTAGTCACATTTACAGTGCCGAACCTAATGCTAGTCACATTTACAGTATTGGGCCTAAAGTGAGTGTGCTAATGCTAGTCACATTTACAGTGTCAGAACTAAAGCGAGTAGGCTAATGCTAGTCACATTTGCAGTGCCGGGCCTAAAGTGATTGTGCTAACGCTAGTTACATTTACAGTATTGGGCCTAAAGTGAGAGTGCTAATGCTAGTCACATTTACATGGTCAGGCATAAAGAGTGGGCTAATGCTAGTCAGATTTACACTGTCAACCCTAATGCTAGTCACATTTACAGTGTCGGGCCTGAGGAGTGTGTGCTAATGCTAGCCACATTTAAGCTGTCAGGCCTAAAGTGAACATGCTAAAAAGCTAGTCGCGGTACACGTTCAAGCCTAAAGTGAGTGTGCTAATGCTGAAACGTGTCAGTTGCATTTTCACTGGCTGGCTTAGCGCAAACTTGCTAACAGTTGCTATAAATAACGCTAGCTAGTGAGGTGCTGCTGACCGGTTCATGTTGGTCAGCTTCTGGTCGCAGGACTGCTCGGCCGTCCTTTTGTTTCCGGACAGGTCTCGTCCACCGGAGCCTGTGTAGGTGAACTCGTTCCCATCATCCTGGAGGAAACACACACATTCACAGGTCAAACACAGGACAGAGAGCGAGAGTTCCTGAAGAACGAGAGAATGTAAACGTACCACGTCGTCTTCATAACCTCCAGCCAGAACCAGAGAATAAGCGCCGTCGTTGCTCCTGCCGTGAATTCCTGCCACGTGAGGCCTGTGGACGCCCGATTCACTGACCTGAAACATAAACAAACCCAGAACTGGCTATCAGCAGGATAACATGACACATTCAAATACCCTAGCAACAATACATGTTACCCAGAAATCACCTGGAATACCCTAGCAACCACACATAATTCATTAAGTGTTCAGCAACTCACCTGTACTCTGAATTTCCAGAGTGTTCCCACCGGGACTCCAGGAACAGGGCCGTAGTGGTTTGAGGGGACGATGGTGCACTGTTTGGTGCGTCCCACACACGCCATACCCTGATGAACACACACACACACACACTTAAACACTGTATCTGAGAGACTCTAGGCCCGTTTCCACTGAGTGGTATGGTTCGATACGCTTTTATGGCTGTTCCCACTGTCAAAAGGTACCTAAAAACAAACTGTTCCCCTTTGGCTGTAATCACACTATGTACAGTTGCCTCGAACCAGGCCAAAGCACGCTTGTCCCCCCTCCAGTCTTCCCCGATGGCCCGCACTTGCACCACAATCAGGCCTGGGCACGCTTACGTCACTGCTGCTGCGCTGTTCAGTAAGCGCACTTGCTCACAGTGGAGATTTCTCTAGTATATCGTTTCAGTCGTATGATATGCAGTGACATGCAGTCAAATATTTCACCAAACAGTCCTTAGGGATGCGGTGACACGCAGTCAGATATTTCGCTGAACCGATCCACCACTTTTGACGCTCATAAACAATGATAAAGGATCCCGGATCTCAAACGATCCGGGAAACGGACCTGGGCACGGTTCTGATGGCACAGTGCGAGTACGCCCTGTCACACTTTGCAAATGGGAACCAACAGGCCTAAAGCCTCGTACACACCGGGACACTTTTCGTTTGCGTTTATCGTCAGCGTTTTAAGAGACGTTTTTCTGTATTCAAACCCAAGAGATTTTCATTGGCGTCAAGCGGAAGAGCATGCAAAATCACTCCTTGATGTTAGATGGCGCTACTCAACTTTAAGCTTCTGACACCCGTTTATAAACACAGAAGATGAGGAAGAGAGGAAGTTCACACGCTTGGTATTAAAGTTACTGGCGACTCGAACAAGCATGGATGGTTCAAGCTCCAGCTCTAGCGATGAAGAAATGATTCTTGTTCACCAGTACAATAAGCAGCTCTACGTTCATATCGCCTTTGGGCATCTTCTTCAATGCGCTCGCATTGACAGTTTTGCACTTGAGCGCCTCCAAGTGCTGTTTACTGTAACTTCAGCAGCTCCATACACGTGATCAAAAGTGCCAACCTGATTGGTGGAGAAGGTTTAGACTCAGTGCGTCAAAATAAAAAAATGAGCATGAGGCTTTTTTTTTTTTTTTTTTGAATGATGCTTTTGAGCCTAGCATTTTGCACGCTGGTGTGCAATCACAATCAGCTGAACGCTATTGGTTTACAGAGATACATCAAAACACAGCGGAGACATTAAATCGTAACAATATATACATATAACAACAAGCCATGGTCAATCCAAGCTCAACCAAACCTTGTCATCATCTTGAACAGCCACAAAGCCAAGAACAAAATCTGCCATGTCCTGTTGTTGTTTTACGAGCCCATTTAAAGTGAGAGCGGATTCACAGAGCTCGCAGCGGTTCTATATTTGAAATAATGAACTTCTTGAGCTCATAATAATAAAGTGCGCGTGATCATTCATAAACAGACAAATTCAAGAGTGAAGCGCGAAAAAACTTGAAAGGAAAAAAAAAATAAAAATCAAAGGAGCAAATGATTGTTTCAGCATCCTAAAACCTGAACAAACTGCCATCGGAGTGACAGAAATACTCTAACAGAGTTTACATGTGCTGGTGAAGATTACAGACACAGATGAGAGGTTTGCACTGACTGTGGGCTATGTTGCATGTTTTTGAACCTAAATAAGGACTAAATGTCTGCTGTGTGTAGGTTTTCTGTAAATGGTAACATTTGGGAGACTGTAAGGGTCTGTTTGTGTTCATATATGTTGCATTTATTTCTATATTTTATATAATTGCAGACATTACAGTAGGCTATTTAGCACTGTCATTGATCTGCAGTTATAATCAAATCATGTTTATAGAAAGGTTAATAATAACCATGTATAAACAAGTAAGCATCTGTTTCGTGAGAAGTGTTTCTCATATGATATGCGAGCGACCCGTACAGCTTTACTTTGACTTTACCTCAAGTAAAAATAACGTTGTCTGAAACTGTCGTACACCATGCCCACCAAAAGGGTACCCTTTTGGCAGTGGAAACGCAAGCCTGACAAAGTTTACCCGTAACGCACTGTACCTCTCAGTGGAAACGGGCTCTTGTGTGTGTGTGTGTGTGTGCATGCATGTGCGCGTGTGTGTACAAAACTCACCTTCCCCCAGTCCCTCTGGCTGGACGAGCTGGCAGACGCCATCTTGGCTTTCTTCTTGCTCTCCTTTAGCTTCTCTCCGGCCAGAACCACCTCACTGGAGTCATTACGACAATCGGGACAATACCTGCAGGAACAAACACCAGATTTAAACAACTTTAAAGGGTCACAAACAAGTTTTTGAGATGTGGACAGTCATATGCATGTACCATGCTGCTATAAACACTATTAGGACAAATCTCACAAATTTCACAAAAAAAGTGAAAAGTAGTTGAGCAAATTCGTTCTTCAGATTTGAAAATAAATTTTGAAGCTACGTCACGGCGATTAGACCCTTGTGTAAACTCCAGCATGTAGACTAAATGTTTGTACCGGCCGGTACAACGTGACATTGCTACATTTCACATATGTTTTGCTGTTTGTTTTCTGTTTTGCGTTCTCTTCCTCTTCCGCTGTGTATCTTGTTCTGTTCTAGGTGTACGACCATTGGTCGAAAAAGCTGTCAATCACCACCATGACGCAATTGGCGCACCAATCAGGAGCTGGTTTAGTTGAGCGACGTGCTGAAGGTTACGGTTTTGTTTCTGCACTTTTCTTTGGTTGGTTAATTGGTTTAGGGCTTAGTTAGATCGTTTTGTTATAATTATTTCTTTGTCTTGGCAACACTTCGTTTAAATCTGTTATTTAAAATTGCAATAACATTACTTATATTTTCCTATATTCATTGTTTGACATCAGGTTTAATAAATACTTAAGCTGCGTCCCAAATGGCACACTATACACTATGCACTCATGCACTATGTACTTATGCACTTACACACTCAATAGGATAGTATATATATGTAGTGTTGTCCCAAATGGCACACTAATGTTTTTTTACTAAGCGGAAATTCAAACCGTTTCCCTGATGACGTTTGACTGTTGCCAAATCAGTGAAATAAACAACCGAATTATCAAATAATACCTGCCATGAGTATTGCATTCACCATCGAGAGGCGCTATAATCACTCTCGTAGGAGAATTTTGCTTTTACCATCCAAAATAAATAAATAAAAGTTATTCAACATGTGCGTCCGATAGCTCCGCCCCTTCCGCTGCGTGCGCAAACCTGCGGTCGTTGAGTGTGTGAAGTGTCCATCATTACACACTTCATTTTAGCGGCTGAATGAGTGCATCATCCGGGTAATTAAAGTGCACCTAATGTTTTTAGAGTTTTCAGTGT
The DNA here is from genome assembly GCF_052040795.2 of Danio rerio. Taxonomy (NCBI): domain Eukaryota; kingdom Metazoa; phylum Chordata; class Actinopteri; order Cypriniformes; family Danionidae; genus Danio; species Danio rerio. The sequence goes on from NC_141042.1 coordinate 4,789,629, forward strand.
GAACACACTACTTACACTATTTATACCACAAAATGGCGTAGAATAGTGCATAAGTATGCGATTTGGGAGGCAGCTTTACTTTTTGTTTCACTTAACCAGTTCTTTTAATTTTTCATCCAGCATCAATAGAGACTTGCTGATTGTTACATTTCATCCTTTTAAAATCTTAACTTAAACACGTAACAATAGAGTTTTCAGCATTAATTCAGAAGAAAAACTTCCAAGTCTTTCCAGACCGCCAACCAGTGCACTCCATTGCTGCTTCATAAATATGCATGATATTACCTCCAGACTTCCTGACAATTCTGGAGGTAATTAACAACACTAATACTGAGATGGCCAAATGACCAAAACAACATTTCAGATGTTCTACAGTGAGCTCAGCCTGCTGGTTTGTCCATTGACACACACACTTTTATCACCGCATGATCTCTGATAACAAAAATCACATGACCTTTTTAATGCGCAAACACAAATTTGTTTGGTAAAAGAGTTTCCATCATAGTTTATGCGCATCTTTTCCTAGCGAATAAATAGAAGTAAGATTACCTTTTTATTCTATTAAAAAAGATGTGCATAAACGTACACGCTATAAGGTTATACGTTGACACTGTCAGGTCTTAAAAGATCTTGTTAATGCTAGTGCGTGTCAGTCACATATACATTGTTAGAAATAAAGCAAACATGCTAAAGCTAGTTGCATTCACACAGTCAGGTCTAAACTGGACACACTAATGCTAGCTATATTTAGACAGTCAGCACCAAAGCAAACATGCTGCTCATATCCACTCAATTTATACGCTCAAATACGTTTTGGATTGTCTTCTGCAAAGCAAGCAAACCATTTGCACAGTCAGGCCTAAAACGAACATGCTAGTCGCATTTACATTCTCAGGCATAAAACGATTATGCTAAAAGCTAGTTGCATTTACACGCTATATTCAAAAGTACTTTGGTTTATCTTCCGCAAAATGAGCAAAACATTTACAGTCAGACCTAAAAGCGAACATGCTAATGCTAATCATAAAGCGAACATGCTAAAGCTAGTTGCACTTACATGGTCAGGCCTAAAGCAAACATGCTAAAGCTAGTTGCATTACACAGTCAAGACCAAAGCAAACATGCTAATGGTAAAGAATGTCAGTCATGTTTCTACATTCAGGTCTAAAGTAGACATGCTAATGCTAGTGTAGTCACATCTCCATAGTCAGGTCTAAAAGAAATCATGCTTTTACATTGTCTAGCCTAAAACGAACATGCATTTTTCCACTGTCAAAAACAACGCAAATATGCTAGTGCTAGTCAACATTTTTACGGTCAGGCCTAAAACAAACACGCTAGTGCATATCAGTAACGTTTTCCGACTCAAAAATAAAACGAACATGCTAACGCTTGTCACATTTAAAGAGTCAGGGCTAAAACAAACATGAAGCTAGTCACATTTACATATTTTATACTCTCAAATGGGTTTTGGTTTGTTTTCCGCAAAGTGAGCAAAACATGTGAACACGCTAAAGCTAGTCACATTTACACGGTTAGGCCTATAGCAAACAAGCTAATGCTAGTCACATTTTATACTCTCAAATGCATTTTGGTTCGTCTTACGCAAAGCAAAACATTAACATGGTCAGGCCCAAAACAAACATGCTAACGATAGACATAGTTACAACTTAAATAGGTTTTGGTTTGTTTTCCTCAATCCACAACGTTAGCTAACATGTCGCTATGGATTACCAGTCTTCGTCGTCAGGTATGGTGGTGAGCGGCGGGTTCAGGCAGTAGGTGTGAAAGGCCATGTCGCACTCATCACACAGCAGCTGTTTGTCGGGGTCCTGCTTTATGCCGCACACGTGACAGTTGCAGACGCGGCAGTTCTTCTTCGGGTCGTCTTTGCACACCTTACACTCCGGACCGTTCGACCCTGGGGTGGACAGAAGACATGTGCCATGAGTTAAGGTGATGCATGTTCATAAATCAAAATATACAGCAGAACAACATTATAATTTTAACTTTTAGAAAAGATTATGCTGACACACAGGCATTTATAGCTCCGCCCTCTTTTGAGAAAGAGCACAATCTCATTTGAATTTAAAGCTACAGTCAAGTCGGCGCAATAGCCTAGTGGTTAGCGCGCTGACATATGGTGCAATAGCACGTCAGGGCGTCACAAGTTCAAATCCCGGCTCGGCGACATTTCCCTACCCTACCCCCTCTCTTTCTCTCCCACTTCACTTCCTGTCTCAATACTGTCCCATCTAATAAAGGCAAAAAGGCCAAAAATAAATCTTTAAAAAAAAAAGCTACAGTCACCAAAACACCACAATTAGGATCGAAGAGTTATAAAACATTGTTATTTTGAGGTGAAACTTTATAAAAAAATAAAACAACTCAATAGAAACATGCATGTGTGCTAAATAAATATGTTATAATAAATATCATCTTTTTTGTACACAAACGTTTAAAAGCTAAAATCAGTAGCATTATGATTAATACGGATTTGATATGTTAGCAAAGACTTCCCATCAGTAAATTGAAAACGGTACATGGTGTGCTAGTCTCATTAAAAGCAAAAGGCTAATGTTTGTCCCGTATTTCCATTTATATTCCAGTAATCACGCTAATATTATTATAATTAACACAAATTTGATATATTAGCAAAGACTGACTCTTGAGAGGGCTGTCAGAAGAGGCTCCTGGACCCTCGGCACTTCCCGGCTCCTCGATCTTGTAGATTTCAGTCACAAACATGATGCGACAGTCGTTCAGGGAATCACCAGCATCCCTGAAAGACAAACAAATAAACAGTTTTAGCTCATTGTATAGATCCATTTTAGGAATTACGGTTATTTTCAGGAAGAATTTTCAATTTGAATATTGCGAACGATAAAATATAAATAAAACATTTGCCTATTCCTAGTTGTGCTAGTCCTATCCAAAGGTAGAGTGCTAATGCTAGTGTAATGTATGTCAGAATGAGTACAATGTATACAGAATGAGTTTGTGTCAGTCGTGTTTTCACAGTCAAGCCTTAAACGAACATTCTACATGCTAGTATTAGTCGCATTGAGTAAACGCAAATAAAAACGTTTATATTGCCCATCCCGAATAGAGCTAGTCACATTTACAATCCAGTTTAAAGCAAGAACGTAACGCGGATCAGTCCAGTTTTTGCATTTTCTACTGTCAGGCCTAAAGCAACCATGCTAATGCTCAGGTCTAAAACAAGCATGCGTTTTAGTGTTAGTTGCATTTTCACTTTCTAGCCTATAATAAATATGCTAATGCCAGCATTAAGAGCATTTCAAGTGAACGCCAATAAATGTTCATAAACCGGCTCAGACACACTGCTGTCGTTCATTGTATGGATCCATTGTAGGTTGTTATTTTCGAGAAGAATGTTCAATCCGTATATCGCAAACGATCAAATAATCGCTCATCCTTAATAGTGCTAGTCATGTTTACACTGGCAAAAGCAATCATGCTAATGCTAGTTGCGTTTACACAGTCAAACCAAAGAGCTTAGAACGACCAAGAGGCGACACTCAATAGAACGTTCCATTACAACAGCAGCAGCCCCGGATTCCGCCATTTTGGAGTGAAAGCGATCAGCCGTCCATTGGATCTTATAGCTGTCGCGATGGCAAGCAGCTGCTTTGTTTTTCATATATTTATTTAAAAAGCGCATTAAAGCCAGGATACAACCTGAAAGACGACAATACCGCGCTTACGATCACAATCATCAGCACTTTTAATAGCTTATTTTACAGACTTATGCTGTTGTTCTATTAGGGTTTTAGCCGTCGCACCATCTAGTGGCTGTTTTCCAAATTGCATTAGAGTGTCGCCTAATATGCTAATGCTAGTATTAATGTCATTGAGTGAATGTTTAATTATTATTTTCGGGAAAGAGTCTCCAATCAATATATACTAAATGATAAAATATCTTTCGACACTAGCAGTTACCGCACTTATCCTTTGTGGTGTTGAATGCTAATGCATTAGCCTACCCGAGCAGGATCTTGCCGAACACCTCCCGCTGTGTGCGCGTCTCCCTCTTCCTTTGGATCTCGGCGTCGTACCAGTATCCGCGCTCTTTGGGGTCGTCAGGGTTGTAGTTCACCATCACAATCATTCCCGGCTCCAGCTGGTGCCACTGGTACACGGTTCGCGCCCGCGGACGGACGTCTTTCCCACGCAGCTGCACCACACCGTTCTCTGGGTAACTGCACAAAACACACGCGATCAGCATTTGCAAGGATAGATGAAAACGGAAATGAAAACAGGCGTTCAAGAGGAAATTGGGGTGGGGGGGTAACTTTGGAGGGAAAAAAAAAGAAACCATATTTCGTAGATCACACATGCCGATTCACCTTTCAGTGTTTCTTCCGTCAATTCAACCTCCTAAACAGGAGTGACACTAATAGGGTTGTCATGATACTGGAATTCGATACTGAAAACTTAATAACGTCCAGTTCCTGCTAACATTTAAGCACTGTTGACCGTGTTCTTAAACACAGCTGATTGGCCAGTGTTCACATGCTCAACAGAAATGACCGCGTTTGGCCGTGAAGGTCATTAGTTCACCAAACTCACTGCTGTTTACTTAAGTGTAAACACAGGTAAAGGAACACTGGAGCGTTTTAAAGCCATGATTCATCAGTGGATCGCTCATATGTCAGCGTATAGACAAACCAGTTGATCTACCTTCATAATCACTGGAGTGTTTCAGTCATAGACATCTTCAAATTTTCGGTATCGATAGGCACCAAATTCCAGTATTGTGACAAACCGAGATACTAAGAGTTTTTTTTTTTTTTTTTAAATAAACTAAATTTATTTAACTAATTTATCTAACCCTAACCCAATAATATTTATAATAATAATAATAATAATAATAATAATAATAATAATAAGACAGTATTTCTGCAGACTGCATTTCTGTACTGGTATCTAGAAAGTTTTAGGCCCAAACAAAAACTAATGTAGTGAAAACACAATCCTTAATTAAATTAACTCAAAACCGCAGATTCATTCAGAATGAAAGCACATGGACTCCCTTTTGGACTCCCTTGATAATGATTCAGAAATCCCCTCTCGAATGATTCATTCAGAAAGAGATTCCCTTGAATAATTAGTTCAGAAAACCCCTTATGTCAATTATATTATTGGAACAATAATGTACACAATGCTTTACGGGAGAAAGTGTGGACTTTCAAAGAAGACTTCATTCATTAATTTTAGCAATACTACAGATATAAAATCTAGCTTTTTTTTTTTTTTTACAATATACGTACACTTTTGCCTTGCATCTAAGAAACTCATTCCCTTGAATGATTCATTTAGAAAAAAAGAAAGACCGGACTCATTTAGAAACGATCTTAAGGGTTTTTTTTTTTTTTTATCTTTTGCAATCTTAACTAATTATAAACTCATTCTAATAGGCTTTCTTATACAGAGAATGAGTATGGGCAGGACATTTATTTCGGTTTTATTTGCAAACAGTGGTAATGATTACAATCTAAACAGACCTAAACAGATAAAACTGCATGCTAATTCACATGTAAAATAAAATTAAAAATGTGCTGGAGCAGTTTTAGAACTAAACTGTGCAGAGCTGCGGCCCTCCAGGAGTTTGACACGCCTGGCCAAGTAAGAGCTTGATTAGCTAGTCCTAAATTGGAGCTAAAACCTGGAGGACACTGGACCATCAGGACCCAGAACCCCTGGTATATACTTTCAGGGTGCTTTCACACCTACACTTTTGTTTCGGAACGTGTCTCGTTTGCCCAGTTAGCGCGGTTCGTTTGGCATATGTGAACAGGGCAATCGCGCTCTGTTCCGCGCCAAAGTAATCGCTCCGAGATCGCTTGAATGAGGTGGTCTCAGCTCGACTGAAACGAACCCTGGAGCGGTTCGATTGCAGTGAGAAAGCGATCAGATCCGAGCGCGGTTATATCACAGTGTTTTATGGATGTGTAATAGGCTTACGGCTATATGAAGAGAGAATTATGAGTATGATGGGAAGTTTCGCGAGTCTCCGGATGCCCGCAAACGAGTGATGATCTCCCGGTAATCTCGCGTCTCCCTCCCGCTCCTCAAATAGGCATCGTCACGCACCCTTCTCACCCCTCCCCACCGCATCTCTCCTCAGAGATGTCACGCGCACCCTGTCTATCAACACCAAACCACCACCTCTCCTGACAGCTTAGCAGGACGCTGCAAAATAAACCCTGACACTGACCAATGTGAGGAGAGTTTACTCACACGTGGCTTGTTTTAGCTCTTTTGGTCCGATTAGAAACTTTGCAGTGTGAAAGCGAACCGCTCCAAGAGCAAAGAGCAACAATGTAACAACTGTAATCTCTGTTTCGGAACAACTGAATCAATTCACAGGTGTGAAAGCACCCACAGAAACAACTATGCAACATTTCCCCCACAGCAATTGACTGAGCTGAAGGACTTACTCTTCATATTTGACGTGGTAAACGATCTCCTCAGGTCCTCCATCTTCAGCTGGAGTTTTCGTCACTTTGACGATCTGAGCCTCGAACCAGGCACCCATATTCAGGTCTCGAGCATCCACAAACTCATTTATCTGAGAAAGATCATTCAAAAAACATGATTTGACCTTTTAATAGAAAGGAAAAGTCAGCAATAGGTTTATGGTGTGTCAAGTAATGAAAACGAACAGATTTATCCACAACAATTTACACACAAATACAAAATATACAAGCAATGTATACAAGCAAACAATATAAGCTCACATTAAGCAACAATTTACAAGTAAATAAAGCAAACTGTTCAAGTAACTGGTCAACTGACCATTCAAAGCGTATCCAAATAGTCAATTAAATTTTTTATTTGAATTTAACCCTTGTGTATTGCTCAAATGTCCTACCCTTTCGTTATGTTGGGGGCTGTTTTTGCCCCATTCACTACCATTATAACCACATTTTGTGATTGCAAAAACTTGACACTATGCTCATGCATACTCATGCATTCTGAATTGATTGTTTTTTTCTGTTGAGATAAGATACTGTTGCTCATCATTAGTTGGCACCATTAACCCTTAAGATTAGCCTGTGCAAAAAAACTTCTGGATTACAATGTGTGTGTGTGCATATATACATTTATTATGTATGTTCTGAGAGCTGAGCTTCTTATTTTGATTTTCTCTGACACATCAAGTGCACAAAGGTCTCACACAGACACACAAATATACACAATACTCTATATAGCTCCATTTAAAAGCCAGACACTAAGCTTTTTTTTGCACTGCAACTGATGATCAACAGTAAAAATGACACGTTACTTCTTTCCAACAGGGAAAACCACCAACAAACAAGGATACTTATAATGGCGTCATGGCCTGGCAATAAATAAAAGTGGTTATGATGAAGGTCAATGGGGCAAAAACAGCCCCCAACATAATGAGAGGGTAGTCAATTTGCCCAGTTTATTGAGTTTGAACACTTTAAGCATTTTACCAAAATATGTGCCAAAATAAGATTTTCCACCCAAAAAAAATTATTAAAATCAGTCCATTTGCTGAGAAACAAAGAAAGTTGTGGCCAAATTAAGACCCAGTTTTAAGAGCTTTGAGATTGAGGCAATAGAGCAAATGTACTGTTACTTAAAAACAAAATATGCACAATTAAAAACCGAAATAAACACACGAGTCGATGTTTTTCCTCTCACCTTGTAAAAGCCGAAGCCAGGGTCGATGAGGTCTGCTGTGTCTGTCTGTCCGGAGGCTCCGGCGCTCTGTACGTCGCTCTCACCATGTGTGGATCCTTTATCAGACTCGCTCTGAGCCGATCCGCAGCCGGAGTCGGAGTCCGACAGCTCTGCCTCCTTGTCTTTTGGTAGCACCGTGGCTGCAACCGCCTGCCGAACCAACAGCTGAACGATGTCGTTTAGACCCACGTTATAGTCAAATATGGTGTGACCATCCTCCATCTATCAAACAGACAAAAACACCATCAAAACTCCACTCAGAGACCAAATGACGCGTCACTTTTTCCATGTAAAACAGAGGGCTGTTGCTTAAAGCTGGTTTGTGTTTTTATTTAGTTAGTATTGTCAAAAGTGGTTTGAATGTTGACTACTAAAAAGTGAACGGGATTCTCTAAGGGTCGTGAAGTAAATTCTAATGTAGTACAAACTCGAGTAGTTGGCGATTTCAGATGCAGCCTGTGATTGGCTATGAAGGTCACCAGTTCACCAAGTGCAAACACAGATGCGCGGACACTGGAGCATTTGGAAACCCAAACTGGACCAATCATGTGTGAGCAGTGATGCATTTATTAGAAGTTCTCAAAGGCTGCGTTCAAAATCGCCTACAACTTAGTAGGTTCTGCATTTGAGTTGAAATGTACTACTCGACCGTTAGAAAAGTACGTTCTATACAGTATGAATGAAACTCAGACATGCTTCATATGTAATTCTCTCACCGTGTATTATGGGATAGTGTAGTGTACATCAGATGCGCACTTCAAAATCTCACCGGTAGCAGTAGGTCACCCGTGTACATCTCACATACTGCTTTTCGAATTGTAAGAATTCAGACATACTACTCGGCTCGCATACTGATTTTAGCATACTATATAGTATGGAAGTATGCGATTTTGGACGCAGCCAAAGTCTGTGATCCACAAGTTGCTAGGACATATTTCAGTACGTTGACGTCTTTGTAACAAACTTTTTTGTACATCATTTCCTCAAAGCACCCTAATGGAAAGGGAATAGTTAAGAATATTTCAATTGAAACGTCAAAATGACATCATAGAAGAACCGCCCACTTAAAAAACGCAGAAGGAAATGGTCAGACTTTGATTAAAGATTACTAAAACTTTTTTTTTTTAGTGGACTAACAGATTAAACAGATTTGTACAGATTAATTGTTCACCTACAGATTAACTGTGCGCCAACAAAATAAACATCGCAATACTATTTTGCATAAACTTAAGCATCCTTATCTTTTGTCTTACTTAAAATTGATCAAATTATTATACTCCAATAAGATAAACATAATGAAGCCAATTACATATTCAATACGTTTTTGAATCGTCAATTCATATTCGTGAACTTACACCATTAAAGATAGTCCACACAAAATAGAAATATCCTCATTTACTCAAACTCGAGAGGTTCAGAGCTAAATAATTTCCTCATTTCATCATTGGGATCCACAGGAGGATTATAAGAAATACTTTGGAACTAAATGGCTATTGTTTTTTTCAGCATCTTCTTCAGTATATCTTCCTTTGTGCTCAACAGAAGACAGTAGATTATGAGTAGAGTTCCTTTATCCCTGAAAGACCGAAACAGCTGCCCGCGGCTAAAAATAAGTATTGTTCTTAAATGTTTAATAACTTTTGATCCGCTGATCCGATCCATACCATTCAAAGATTTGCATAAAGAAGAGAGTTTTGCATGAAATAATTCTCATACGAAGTATTTTTGCATGCACAACAGCACAAAAACATGACAAAACAGTGACAGCAAAGAGGAAGTGCTGATCTTGCTGTTTTCAAAGGATGGAAATGACGATGCGGCTGTTTGTCTGCAACGCAAAAAGTTAAGAGACAGCAGGGTCAACACCATATGCTGGCACTTCAAACCTAAGGATCATCCGCATTGAATCTAGTTTAGTTATGTAACTATTAATAGTATTGTAAATATTTATATCTAAGGTTTTACTAAGGATTTGCACCATGTTTATTAGGACTTTGACGCATTATAACTTATTTTCTTATTTTTTATTTGTTCATTGTAAGTGGTGTTGTTTATGGCAACAGAAAATGATCATTTATGAAAAGTCAAACTTGCTTCAGTGTTCTGTTATTTTGTAACAATCTTTCCATTTAGTTCATTCCCAGAACTTTTGGGCAAATACATTGTCAGTAAATAAATGCACTAGTTCTTTCCCAGTGAAAAACGCCTTGGAATAACACTGAAATAAATAGCTAGAACTTGCTCAGGGAATGGTGGATGTAGACAAAATTTATTTTAGAAGTATAAAACATCATAGCATGTATTTCTAAAGAAAAAAAACTTCAAAAAATTTTCACAAGGTTTTGTTTGTAATAACTAGAAAATGCCACTTTTTTCTTAAAATTCTGAAATATTTTCTATCTGTTCATAGGTTTTTGAACCAAAAAATATTTTAGACGGGACCTTTAAATGATACAGATTGAAGCTTCAGGTTCTCCTGTTTAAAATAATATATGACACTTGAGGAAGAACAACAAATAACAATAAAACAATAAAAAATAAAATAATAACAATAATAATAATAAATAAATAAATAATATAGGCCCATTAGGTGCCAACAAAATACCTCTAGGTCTTTAAGGGTTAAATCAGTTGATTTGGACTGCTATAACATTTGCTTTAAGTTGCCTCAAGCTGTTATTACATTAGCAAAGTTGCTTGTTTGTTTGGGTTTAATGCGATACCAGCTTCTATGTCTATTTAATGGCAAAGTAAACTGAAAATATAGACATTAATTTTTACAATGTATTTTTGTTCAAAACTATTCTGATTAGCGAAAATGTTAAAGCTCTTATAACTGTCAATCTTCAACAGAGAAATGAATCACACTTATGAGAAATGAATCACACAGAAACTGAAAGTTTGCAACACGAGTCTCGCTTTCAGCTGTATTCAGTCCAGTTAAAATCACTAACTCTGGATTAAACTCAGAGTTAACATAGCAAGTGTTGTGAAACCACCAAACCTGATTGGGTTAAGTCAACTCTAAACCATTCTGTGTATCTAAAGGTTTGTCCGGCTAGCTTTACGCAACAGCTCTCAAATACACCACACGTCACCTGTTTGCCCCTGTAAAAGAGTCTCTGCCGCTCGGGTTCGACGTTGAAGAGTTCGGCGATCTTCACACGCAGCTCGTCCACCTTGGTGAGCTTGGACAGGGAGTCGACCCGATGGGTCTCCTTACCATCCATAGTGCGCACCTGAATCCACATGGCGGCAAACCTGGAAACAAGAGCACCAGAGAGTGAGTTTCCCGCCTTTTTATTTTACAGTTCAGACAATGGCTCCGAGCCAAAACCTTTATACGAGCAGGAAAAAGGTGTTGGTTTCAGAGTCGGGTTGTTTTTTTTCCACATTCGTCTCCTGCGGCGCTTTTCTGTTTCTCTGCTTCTTTGCAACCTCGTTTAGAGTCATGTTACCATTACAAAAAGATGGTGGCATGATACAGGGCGGACATTGAACGGTGAAAACTCAAATGTACTTTAAGTTACAAATAGGGCTGCATGATATTAAAAAAATCTAATATTGCAATTTTATTTTTCTGTGATTAACATTGCGATATGCATATAGTTTCACAAGACGTGTGAACAGCTCTATTTGACGTTTTTTGGGGGAGTTTAACAGTTTTCAAGTACAAAACAATTGAATAATTGCAATGATTCTCATTCTAGTCAAATAATACTTATAACTTTTTTTTTATAAATTTTACTTGCGTAAAATTATTTCTTGTAAAGATAAAAACAAAACAATAAAGCAAAACTAAGAGTTTTTTTCTTAAAACAAGCTAAATTATCTGCCAGTGTGACAATCAAAATAATCTTGTTTTGCTTTGAAATGTAGATATTTGGACTAAAAACAAGACTAAACTTTTTTTTTTTTGGCATAAACCCTACAAATTTCCTATTCAGTAATCAAATACAATTCTGTAGCTCCTGGTCAACTAGAATCAAGACTCAACTTTACATATTTACGATGTGACTCTTGCAGATGAAATGATATATTGCGCAGCTCTAGTTATAATGTAATGTAATTCATTTTGTATTTGATGCCATGTCAGCAACCAAGGCTATTTTCAGGGCAAGAATCGTTCAACAACAAATATACAATTTAAAAAAAATCAACAAACAAAATAAAACATAAATTAAATGAGATTTTTTGTGTTAATGCATGATAAAAATTCTAAAATCTTTTCTTGTTTCACTTTGTTTAAAATGTCCTTAAAAGAGTTCATTTCATAAAAAAAGTCTTCTGAAATCAGTAAAAGTAGGACAGTCCAGTAAAATGTGTTTTATAGTAAGAGGAGTTTTGCCAGCTCTAGTTATAAGCACCATTTATTTACCTGAAGGTTTTATATTAATGTGTAAACCTGGATTATGCTTATGCCATGGCACCAATAGGGCAGCACGATATATCTGGGGGAAAAAACGTTATGGCGAAAGAATATTCACCATTGATGAAGTAAATTTTATGTGCGTTATAATTAATCCAAACCTGACCAATCAGAACAATCGTTACTATCTTTATTCCGCCTCTCCAGTAGGTGCTGTTAGGTAAAAACAGAGCTGAAAATAAACAATTATAGGAGACGAGAGAGGAAAATGACGACAGCTAATAAGAATCTGAATTTCCGCAGATGCTTTGTTATTCGTGGTCATTTTAAAGTCCAAATGTTTGTACCTTGACAGTTTTTTTTTTATTATTTAATTGTATTTAATTTTAGTATGATCATTACATAAGTGATTTTTTATTGCTAATAAAAGCAGCTTTTAGCAAGTTAGCTATCTTGAAGGAAAAACACATTAAACAGCATATTTTCCCAGTATCGTGCAGCCTTGCATCAAATGATCATAATAATATTGAAAAACAACTGCATTTCAAAGACTACTGATGTAAAAGAGGGTATTAAATGCTTAAATATGATAACATTCCCGAGGTAAATGGTTTACCATAAACCAACCCATCGATGATTCATAAATGATTAACATTTCATTTTACAGATAACCAAACCGTACAGCTTGCACAAGCAATGTAAAAACAGTTTACATGAGTAAATCGGAGGTCACACTGCACTTTTAACCCCCAAGACTTGCATTTATTTGCATACAAACAAAGCAGAATGAAAACGCTAGTTTTTGGGTGCTTTCACACCTGCCTTATTTAGTTCGATTGAATCGCACTGGAGTTCGTTTTCCCTTTTGGTGCGGTTCGTTTGCCCAGGTGAGAGTGCGCACCAAAAGCGGACCAAATAAGCGTAGCGAGACCTGCTTGAAGAGGTGGACTCGGTACGCTTTCAAACAAACCATGGAGCGGTTCGTTTGTGGTGAGAATATGATCTGTACTAATACAGGTCCAACCGCAAAAAAGTACTGCGGCTTTAGGACTAATTCAGTTGCCGTAGGCCGATGCGCTGTGCATTATGGGATATGGAGGAAAATATTTGTTGACAGCAGTTTACCAACAGAGAGAGAGAGAGAGGGGAAAACATTACTTGATGGATCGTTGTAAATATTTCCGCAAGATGACCATGTCGCAGTTTAGCTAAATTAATTCACGTCTCCTTCTGAAGTGACGAGCGATGCATTAAACACCTGTTTTTCAGCCGTGCTTCATTCTCGAAATGTATAGTTTGTCTAAAACAGGCATACAATCAGTCAGTGCAGTCATGCCTTCATAGTAAAAACAACATTTTGTGTCAATAAGCAATAAGCAATCAATAAGCAGTTTAGGACAGGGGTCCTTAATTGGTTTGGCCATGGGACCCACATTTTTACATGGTCATCAAGCCGCGACCCAAATTTTTAGGAACTATAATACAATTTTAGGAATTATACTTAATTTGTGTTTGTTTGTTAACATAAACAAGTAGTGACAGATACATCATGAGAAATTCACCAAGACTTACAAATAAACACTATTTTATTGCTGTTATTTAACTAAATGGATCAAATTATAGAAATATTACAAAGTAAAAACGACAAATACTGTTAATAAAACATGTTTTCTGGTTTCTAAATGTTGTTTTAATTTAGAAGGTTTCATGCTCTCTTATGGGAGCACCTCACTACACATGACACTGAGGCTTTAAGTCTTTTTTGTTGGCAAATATATATATATATATATATATATATATATATATATCCATACTTTACATATTCGGGGTCGTACTTGCGCTTCGACATATTTGTTGCAATAATTAAATGAAATTTCACATGTCAAACGGTAGGGTTGTCGCACACGCATTTCAAAATAAAAGTCCAGCATAAGCAAATTAAGTAAAAAGGTTTTTTTTTTTTTTTTTATAAATCACACAGTCCGCGACCCACTGAAAATGTTCGCGCAACCCACTTTTGGGTCGTGACCCACCAGTTGAGAAACACTGGTTTAGGAAATATATTCAACAACATCTGGCCAGTGAGAGATGTGGATTTTGTCAGATGACTGCATTTTGGTTCGTTTCAACTGGTTTGGACCAAAGCCAGCAGTGTGGTGTGAAAACGACCCAAAGACGGCAGAAGATGCAACAATGTATCATTTATCACCCTTGGTGCGGACCAAATGAAGCGAACTACAGATGTGAAAGCACCTTTTGTGACAAGTCTCGCTGCATTCGAAAGTTCAAGTTCGGTGAACAGACCTGCAATTTCAGGCCCACCTGAACGCTTGAGACCAATTAAAGACCAAAACATGACCCCTCTGTACAGAAATTTTAAATTTAAAGCAATCGCTTGCTTTATTAATGTCACACTCGTTTGGTCTCATCCCTTTTCAAAGCAGCTCAAGGCAGAATTTCGCATGCTCAAACTGTAGTGCGACTCAAATTTGATTATTAGGACATTTTACAGCCTTTTGAGATAAGTAAACACAAAGTTGTTTAGATACCTTTATCTTTTTTGCTCGCTCATTTCCAGTGGTGGTTTTTAAGCCTGATGCTTTGAAAAAGAGCTGCACATTATATCGTTTTTGCATCGATATCACAAAATACATTCGCAATAGTCACGTCGCTGGATTTGTAATTGAATTGTAATTATAGTTGACCAGGAGGCGCAGTTCAGAACATTTGAGATTTTAGTTTTTTCCTACATCAATTAGACTTTTAAATATGTCATATTTGCTGATGATTGAATGTTTGTGTTGATTTATGTTTTTAATGCATTTCTTTTCAGCGAATGTAAATGTGGGCCTAGAGTCAAAGGCGAATTTCCCCATTGGTAGGGCCAGACGGAATCTGCGGACATTTTTTGCGATTTCTGCGCAGAATTCTGGTAAAAATCTGTGGATTTTCTGCGGAATGATTTTGGGATTATCATAACTAAAACCTTAATATGTGAAATTAAAAAATAATATCTTTTTAACTTGTATTTAATTAATGTTTACAATGCAAATCCAATTAGATTAACTTTATTTGGTAAACAAAGTGAGTTTATCGTATAATATATCTACTAAAAGACAAAATAAATAAATAAATAAATATTACTTTACAAACTGTATTGTACATAAATCAGATGAACATTTTCACATTAGTCCAAAATATTACTATAATAAATTTAAATACTGAATAAATATAGATTTACACTCATTTACACAAGTAAATAGACAGAATTAATGATGGGCTTAATAACTGCGGAATTCTGCGCAGATTCCGTGTGGGCCTACCCATTGGGGACGATAAAGTGTAAACAACAAGCAGCAAAAATTATGGTCATTTTTACCATAAATAAATGGAGCAAAAGTTCAGCATTTGCATGCGTTTTTAAGCCCTGTGACTGTATGACCAGATCAAGAAAGTGTATGGCTTTCAGGCACAAGGAATTGTAAAACTTGTAAGTTTAATAATAAAAAATTTTATTGAATTATTTGTACATTAAAGACTGCAGTGCTATTTTATATTTGATTGTTTAATTCCTATACCTAGACTCTTCCCAAATTAGGCATGGGATGATAACCATTTCAAGGTATACCGTGGTTTGGAAAAGTCAACGTTTTAAAACCGCCAATATTTTCTATTATACCGTTCCTGAGGTATGTGTATGATTTATCAACTTTTTTTTGTTTAGTTTTTTAGGACAACAGTATCTCCTGCAGTAAAGATTTCCAAAGCTGCTGTTTTAAATTATAAATAAATCAGTGTTTTAATTCATTTTAATTATGCAGCCTGACATGTTTACGGCTTTAAAATATTTTAAACGTTTCTTAAAATCAAATATATCATGTTCAAAGGTGGAAGAGTTGTGTGTTTTTTTTTTACCCAGACATTCAAAAGAATATATTATAGAGCAGTAAATCACAATATCGTGAAACCGTGGTATTTTATTTTAAGGTTATCATACCGTTAGAATCTTTAGCCTATAAAAAATAGCTATTTAAGCCATCTGATGAAATTGTATTTATATCACAGAAAACATTGTAGATTTTTCCTGTATTGTGCTGCCCTACTTGAACCCTTATTTAGAGACTTCTTCCCATTACAAAATGGCTTCAGTAGGGCACAAGTTCACTATTAAACCAAAAAAATCCCAATGTACTTGCAATGTAAAGCCCTAAATCACTAATATCTTCCACATATTAGTCATCATTTTAAAATAGCCATACGCTTTAGGGTTTCCCACCAATGTTGGAACTCTGCTTATGAATGCATCGTGGCACCAAATGACTACATCACTCAAAAGTAAGACCAATGCCCTACAAGATCTGAGATCCTCCATTCCTACAAGTGCATGAAGAGCCTTGTTGACATCTTGGCTCAACAAACCACGCCTGTTATTGGCGGAAACCGAAAAGAAACGCCCCCTGGTGTGAGTCACGGTACTGCAGGGGGTGAATAGTATCAGTCTTCATCATGTCGACTTTAAACCAACAACAGGAAGCAGGAATGAGGCCTGAGCTCCAGATACGAGCTTGGATGGTGTTCATTTGCAGAAACCAACCCGTTTAAACGGGAAACAACGCAAACTGCGTTCACTTAAATGAAGGGTTGAGTGTTGGTCATGACGTGGGTGGTCTTGCATCAAAAACAGACACATATGTTAGAAAATAAGTCAGAATCAGTAAAGGTTTGTCCATTTTGGAAGCATTCATCATTTTAAATGTACATTAACCAACTGTATATCAGCATCCACCGTTACTGAATACTGAATCACTCAAGTTCGACCTTCACAAACACTTTCCTATGCTGCTTAGCATTGTTATGATTACTTATTTTAGCGTATACAACATTAATAAGCAACATTTTGACTGAATTATTGACTAAAATACAAATAACAATCACAAGTCAGAGATTTACACTTCATTTAAGACTTAAGGCTTATAACTAGTTCAAACTCTAAACTTTTTGCAAGACAGACGAATAAAAGATGCGTTACATATTGTAAACATTAACATGCAGGAGATACATATGCAAATTGCTAATATTTACTGAGTAAAATGCAGCTCGTGCGCGCGGTTTTATCAACAATACATTCAAATATCAACCGAAAGTGAATTTAAAATCAGCTCTTTACCTGTTATCTTCCTCTCGGGAACAGAAGATGTGATTTTGATTCAGTGAATGTGATGAAAGTGTGAAAACGCAGCACTTTTGTTAGAGTTCAGTCCTGCCGCGAAACGCAATGAAACGAGCTCGAATCAATAAAAGTGTTGAACAACGTGTTTCCCCTCCTGCCGTGGGCACGGCGCAATCTGATTGGCTGGGGGGAGTTCAGATACGCTTGCTGATTGGCTGAGCGGCGTGTCATTTACGCTGCTTACCGGAGCTTAGGGTTGCGCGCGAAACCCTAGCCATGCTGGCTTACTCTCGCGCAATTTGGCGGGAGATGAGGATTATATAATAAGAGCGCACTTACAAATGTCGACTTTATTATGTGGAGTGTATAAATTAACTTTGTTGTGTCCCTTTGTTAAATCTTTCTGGTCTGATGTGAATTCTCTAATTGTCCAAAAGGTTTGTGGGGATTTTTCTTTGAGCTATAGACATGTTGTTTTGGGGTTTTCAATCATTGATTTCATTTTACTTTTTTGGCTTAGTCCCTTTATTAATCCGGGGTCACACAGCGGAATGAACCGCCAACTTATCCAGCATGTTTTAGCAGAGGATGCCCTTCCAGCTGCAACCCATCTCTGGGAAATATCCACACAAACTCATTCACACTCATACACTACCGACAATTTAGCCTACCCAATTCCCCTGTACCGCATGTGTTTGGACTGTGGGGGAAACCGGAGGAAACCCATGCAAACGCAGGGAGAACATGCGAACTCCACACAGACTAACCCAGCTGAGGCTCGAACCAGTGACCTTCTTACTGTGAGGCGACAGCACTACCTACTGCGTCACCCCAATTTTGGGGTTTTACATTAAAGAAACACAATTCCTTAATTTAACTTTTTGCATAAACCTCCTTTTATTTATTGGAAAGTTTTTTCATACACAAATGCAAATATACTCAATGTAAGCCAAATTTTTAATTTTCACAATTTCCGCAACTCTCAATTAAACTCTAATTAAAACTTATAAAACATGTGCTTTATTTAAAATTCAACATTCATTTGTTTGTTGTTTTTTGTCATGTGCCCTTATTTTTTATTTTATTATTTTTTTAGTTTCTTTTTCTCTCTCTTTGTCTTGCATTACCTTTCTTACATTTATTTTTTATTATTATCATGTTATTTAAACATTTCTCTTGTTGCAAAAAAAAATTAATATTTGTATTGCTTGTACTATAATATTATCAGTTTTGTATTTCTATTTGTTGTAATGGCCTGTTGTTATTGGAATAATATATATATATATATATATATATATATATATATATATATATATATATATATATATATATATATATATATATATACAGTTAAAGTCAGAATTATTAGCCCCCATTGAATTTTTTTTCTTATGAATATTTCCCAAAAGATGTTTACCAGAGCAAATAAATTTTCACAGTATGTCTGATATGTTTTCCTGTGGACAGGTGTTGAAAATTAGCAAGTTTGCTAAAACACTTGAACAAATGCATTTGGTTGTCCAGTGTAATTGTGATGTCCATGTCAAATAAATAAATAAATAAATAATAATATTTTTTATTTGCTTATTTGTTTTATTTCAGCTAGAATAAAAGCAGTTTTTAATTTTTAAACACCATTTTAAGGTAAAAATTATAAGCCCCTATAAGCTATTTAGTTTTTTTGACAGTCTACAGAACAATTATTGTAGTAATTCTGACTTCAACTGTATATAAATATTATGTTACATACATACATACATAAAACCGTCAAAAAGACGTCATTAAATGTTTACAAACGTTTTCAATCATTTAAAAAATTAACTCTATTAGATTTAAATTATCTATAATTATATATAATTATATATATAATGATCTAAATGATATATATATATATATACACACACACATAGTAATCATTGCAGAAACCGCAGATATCCTCCATTTCAATGCACTTTGATAATAACGATTTTACTGTGTAAACATGTAGTATTTTAAAATGAATCTCCTTAATTTTATTATTATTATTTTATTACTTATTATTATTACACAGAAGGCTGCAGAAATGTTAACCAAGCAACTGGTATGTATTTCCCCCTGGCTACAGGACAGCTGTTTAATTATAAATTACAACAAAACAGTTTTAATGTGTTTTCCTTAAAACACAGAGCACCAGATGTATTCAAAATCCAAATTGACCAAAAGGAAATCAAGGAAGTGAGTGAATTTAAATACCTAGGTGTCTTCATAGACTCAAACTTATGTTTGATGCCCATATTAAGAAAATGTCTAAGACTGTAAAGACAAATTTAAACTGTTTTCGTATGATAAGACCATATACAGTTGAAGTCAGAAATATTAGCCCCCTTTTGATTTTTTTTCCCTCATCATTTCCTAAATTATGTTTAACAGAGCAAGGACATTTTCACAGTGTGTCCGATAATATTTTTTTCTTCTGGAGAAAGTCTTTTTTGTTTGATTTCGGCTAGAATAAAAGCAGTTTTTTTTTTTTTTTTTTTATAATTATTTTTTAGGGGTTTTCACCTTTATTAATAGGACAGTGGAGATATAGAGACAGGAAAGTGTGGGGAGCAGAGATAGGGGAAGGTTCAGCAAAGGACCTCGAGACAGGAATCGAACTCGGGTCGCTGCGAGCACCTCGGTGCTATGTGTCGACGCACTAACCACTAGGCTATTTGCGCCGACATAAAAGCAGTTTTTAATTGTTTAAACACAATTTTAAGGAAAAAATTATTAGCCACAAATATATGCTACCTAACAAAGTAAAATATAAAATATAAATTACATATAAAATATTACAATGATTTTCCCAGAGATGGGTTGCGGCTGGAAGGGCATCCGTTGTGTAAAACATGTGCTAAATAAGTTGGCGGTTCATTCCGCTGTGGCCACCCGAGATTATAAGCCAAAAAGAAAATGAATTAATGAATATTACATAGATGTTATCCTTGTAATAGCTTACGTAGCAAATATATGCAAATATATGATATTGAAAGCAAATTTACTTTTGTGACTTGGAAGAAACCATTGTTCATCTTTTTGTGAATGCTCTTGTATGAAATTATTTTGGATGGAACTATGTATCTATCTCTCAGAAAAGACAAATGTGGATATTTGTTTAAATACTTTTGACAAAATTTTCTTTTATTACAACTTTAAATCTTGCATTCAGTACATTGTTAACTTTTTATTATAATGGGTAAGTTTTAATGTGCAAGTTTTGGAAACAAAAATCCAATTCTGCCAATTTTTTAACTGACTATAAGTCATATATTTTGTCTTTAGTGGGCATAAAAAGCAAAAAAAAGTACAAAAATGACTGTATAATTTTCCCTATGGTCTCTGTTTTTTTATTTTTTTTATTTGTTTAAGTTCTTGTTTTTTTCTCTTCTTTTTTCTTCTTAAAAAAATTCAGTTGTACCGCCATCTTCTGGTAGTGTTCAACCTCATGACGTCTGCAGTGTTTACTGTCTTCCGCATTTCCACTAGTCTGATCGATGAAAGCCACAAGAAAGTCATGTAGCCTTTAAAATATGCCCATATTTACACTTACACAAATAAAACAACCGGAAAATACACCTTTTAATGTCTGACGATCAGTCCATTTCTACAGCTTCTCCATTTCATGTGTGAGGACGTGAATGATTGGGTCAGTTTCCAAGTTCCTGATTTTGGAATCAATGCAGAACTATTATTAAGGTAAGACACTCGATGTAATCTTTTTTAAACACGATTTGTTTATTATTTATAGGTCACACTTACAGCTGATGAGTCATTTAACACTTAATTAGCTTTCTGTTGAGTATTAATATTTAATTTTAATGATTATACGCCTTTTATAATTTATATTTTGATCTTTTGAACTTGATAGATGAAGTTTTAAAAGTGTCAAATTAAAATGGGTCACCTGTACGTGTTGACAGCTAGCAAGAGGCGTTCTCAGAATGTTCTGGCAGTGTTCTCTCGAAGTTAGCATGAGTGGCTAATTTGAAATGTTGATAGCTATAATGCATGTTCAAAGTTAAGAAATACCCCAAGAAATTACTTTAAATATACTTTATATGTCATCCATCACTTGTAAAAAGCTAATATTTACCTTTTAATGGGTTTATTTTGTTAGTGATATACTTAACTGACCTTTTAAAAACTTTTCACACACAAATGACAATGTTTTGAAAGGTTCTCCATTCACACAAACCTGTGAACGCTACTTTGTTTTTGTTGTATTTGTCCTTCAAAATTGCATTGGAAACTTGCATATTAAAGTTTTTAAGAAGTGACAGACTACTCAACACAGCTTTGACTTTGTCTTTCAGGATCCCCAGATATGGCTTTGATATGTCAAATAAGAGCACATATTCACATGTGAACAGCTAAATTTGTGAAAACAATGGCAGAAGGTGGAATGAAGCCTTCAGAGGGAGGATGTCCGAATCTCGGCAAGGTCTTTGAGATTCTGTCCCAAGCTCCGCAAGAGCGACTGTTTAGCCTGACGTACAAAATGGGCCGCAAACCGACTGAGGAACTGGTTCATGCCATGTGTTTGATTTTCCTGAAGAAACACGAAGCAGCACATGCTAAGCTAACAGCTATCAACGATAGCAGGGTTGGAAACTACTTGGCGGAAATGATCAAAACTCATGGAGAGCGCTTGAACTGTAGCCACATTGGTGATTTTATGCAAACGGATGTCAATTCGTTATTGGATATCGCAAGAATTTTCGCCATTTTGGTGCAGGAGAGTTTGTGCGACAAGTCGCACCGAGACAAAGCTTACTGCAAAGCACTTGAATCATGCAAAACGGCTGGTTTGCTATCGTTAGACATCGAAGAGGAAGTTAAGCAAGTCTGCGGGCCTGACGTTATCAGTACATCAAACTCAGAACTTCCTACGGAAATGTGCAATCCTAATTCTCTCAAGGTATCAGACATAAACCCCGATCCATTACCTCCGAATTCAAATTTGGATGTTAGTTCCTATTATCTTGAAATTAGCTCGCCTACTGCTTCAGAAGGCAATATCGAAGAATCAAAGCCGATGAGCCTCCACACGCCAACAGAATTCAAAAGTCAAAACAACTTACGAAGTTGTCATGATAAACCAACAAATATTTTCGCAAACAGCCAAGCGCAGACTGCAGTTGTCAATGACACAGCCAGTTCGAATCGGTGTCTCCATGACAGCAGACCCTCACAATTTGTGATGTCCAAAAACACAAATTTTTCATCCAGCCCAAATGATGGCGCCAAACCCAAAGCTCAACCCATAAATGCTAACGATCGCAAACCACCATCTCAAGATAACAGTTTTCACCCTACACTCTTAAGCGATATAGACGAAACCTTTTACGCCTTTGTGATCTTACATGAAGCCGAAGATGCTGATGAAGCACAAAGACTAAGGGAAAAACTTGAGGGAATCATTTCCGCAAATGGCGCAACGTTCTCCGAAGACTTTGCCCAAGCGGGAAGATCGACGTTAAGATGTATCGAGGACGCTATCGATAACTCTGCGTTCGCGTTACTACTGCTCACCCAGAACTTCAAATCCAACCAAAGCATGACGACCACAGATTCTGCGATTGTAAATTCGCTGGAACACCACCACAAGCTGAACTCCGTTATTCCGCTGCTACCTCGCGAGAATCGATTGTCGCGCAAAAATATTCCATTGGTGCTTCAGACGAAGGTGCCTCTCGATGAAAGCAACAGAACGTTCGAACGCAAGGCCTTAAAGGCCTTTTCGCAGGATGCTGTGGAAAATCAAAGGAAAATTTGGATGAAAAAGCAAACACTTAAAAAACTAGAGGAGGAATACAAGAGACGACAGGAGGAGAATTTCATAAATGCAAACTTACGACTAGAAAGGGAAAAATTGGCGCGACTGAAACTAGAAAGTGAATCTCCGCATAATAACATGTTTCATTCATCATCTGCTCCACCTCCTTCATGTGGACCGATGCTTCAACAACATGACCCGTGGCCGCAGAAACCATCGTACATCCATATTGAGAATGCGCAGAACATTATGATCGGAAATCATTCAACGATGAATTTTGAGCACACTAAAAGCTCAGCCGAAGAGTCGTAGACCTGTTACGATTTTTTTTAACTTTGTGAGAAATCACACCCATCTCTGTGACAGAAGTGTTGTTTTAGCCAATCAGAACACACTATGACTGTTAATCTTTTTAATGCTGAGATCCGATTGGCCGATATGTTTTGGGACGGAATTTGGGAGAGGTCTTAATATTGCAATCAACTACAGTTTTAATTTGACAGAATACGAATGTGTTTTCGTCATGTGTCAGTCAATGTTATTTCAGTCCATGTTCAACATAGATGGGTTAATTACAATTATTAAAAAAATGGTTCATATTGTTAAGTAAATGATTTTAATAAATGAAGAAAATTATGATACTTTTGTTTGATACTTTTGTTTGATGATTTTCTGTATGACAGCTTAATTTCTGTTTTGTTATTTATATATATATATATATATATATATATATATATATATATATATATATATATATATATATATATATATATATGAGCAATATCACACATGTAGCAGTGCGATATGGCTGTATATCGGCACTGGTGGGAGGCGCGCATTGGTACGAAACCAGTCTGAGATGATTCGCGCTTTATGACATGGTGCGTTATCTTGCTGGAAGTAGCCATCAGAAGATGATACACTGTGGTCATGATGGGATGGACATGGTCAGCAACAATACTCAGGTAGGCTGTGGCATTGAAACAATGCTCAGTTGGTAATAATGAGCCCAAAGTGTGCCACGAAAATCTCCCCCACACCATTACACCAGCACCACCAGCCTGAACCGTTGATGCAAAGCAGGATGGATCCATGCTTTCATGTTGTTGACGCCAAATTCTAACCCGACCATCCGAATATGGCAGCAGAAATGGAGACTCATCAGACCAGGCAATGTAATTCCAATCTTCTATTGCCCAATTTTGGTGAGCCTGTGTGAATTTTAACTTCAGTTTCCTGTTCTTAGCTGACAGGAGTGGCATCTGGTGTGGTCTTCTGCTGCTGAAGCCCATCTGCCTCAAGGTTGGATGTTTTGTGTGTTCGGAGGTGCTCTCCTGCAGACCTCGATTGTAACGAGTGCTTATTCTAATTATTAGACCATTCTCTGTAAACCCTAGAGATGGTCATGCGTGAAAATTCCAGTAGATCCACAGTTTCTGAAACACTCAGAGCCACGTTCAAAGTCACTTAAATCACCTTTCGTTCCCATTCTGATGCTCGCTTTGAACTGCAGCAGATCGTCTTGACCATGTCTACATGCCTAAATGCGTTGAGGTCCTCCCATTTGATTGGCTGATTAGAAATTTGTGTTAATGAGCAGTTGGACCTAATAAAGTGACCGTTGAGAGTATATATAAATTCATAAAATTATATTTCATAAGTAAATAAACTTGAAAAAAAATATATATATATATATATATTATATTGTATATATATATATATATATATACACATTTAAGTTTATTTACTTATAAAATATAATTATAATATAAAATATACATAAAACATATGCATAGAAGATTTATAAAGGCAGCAAAATAAAAATATATAACACAAACTGAACATTAATATGTATGCGGCAGTTGATTGGCTGTTTCATGACGTCGCTCCTCCCCCGGAATTGCGTCGCAAGGTCAACCAGCCAAACAGGTCACTCGCGGCGCTTCCAAGATGGCGGCCTCCTTGTGTCAGTGTTACCAGGTGAGTTTCTGATATAAAGCGTTTATTAAACGCTCATCAGCAGCGCGTTTAGGGTAAAGGCGAAAAACACGACGCTCGCGACTCAAGCCCCGCGAGCGCGCTGTTTGTTTGGCGGGAGCGCGCGTGTCTAATGCAGAAATGTGCATAGATGGATCAGTCATGCTGATGAAACCAGAATCTGGCCTTAATGAGATATCAAATATTATAACAAGCCTTTACAAGTGCCAGAGTTCATGTGGAAATCACTAAAAAACGCGAAGCAGATGTTGATTAATGCGTTGAATCCGTCTAACAACAAAATATCATGGTATTTCCTGTGTTATTGCTGTTTTGTGGTCATGTATGGTGAATTTTCTTTGGGATTGTGTTTTTAGTTTGATCCTTTTTTAAATGTGTGTAAAATATCATGTTTTCAGAGGCTTTAATATCGGACAACCTTTGTTTATCTCAGCTAATCTGTCACATTTTATTCTAATATTACACATTACAATTTTGTCGGAATAGTTATCCAACTGCTAAACTATAATTGTTCAAAAACGTGTAACTTTACCGTGATTTAATGTTTTATTTACAGATATCTGATTATAAAGCTTATATTGCTTTGCAACAAGCAGTTCTGAAGTCATTTATTTCAAATAATTCATTCATTTTCCTTCAGCTCAGTCCCTTTATTCATCAGGGGTCACCTCAACTTATCCAGCACATGTTTAACACAGCGGATTCCCTTTCAGCTGCAACCCAGTACTGGGAAACACCCATACACACTCGTACATTGCGGACAATTTCGTTTATTCAGTTCCCCTATAGCGCATGTGGGGGGGAACCCGGAGGAAAACCACACCAGTACGGGGAGAACATGCAAACTCCTAACAGAAATGCCAACTGGTCCAACCGGGACTCGAACCAGTGACCTTCTTGCTGTGAGGAGACAGTGCTAACCACTGAGCCACTATGACGCCCCTGGCCCTAATTTGTAACTTACAAAATAAACAGACAATAGCTTTCAAACTTCAGATGCTCTCAAGCCAAGATTAGGTTTGTTCTACTAACATTGTGTTAACGTGTGTGTGTGTGTGTGTGTGTGTGTGTGTTCAGCTGTGTGTAAGGAGAAGCTCCGCGCTGGTCTTGTCTGGTCATTACTCCTCGCTGTACCCCAGAGCTCATGTCTTCAGGATATGTGGAGCTCCGGCCGCCGCCGCAGCACAGGTCAGACTACAGTCAGAGATTGAGAGGAATTGTGGGATTTTAGTGTTGCTGATGTGTGTGTGTGCACGTGTTTGTGTGATGTATGCATGTGCGTGGTTGAAATGTGTGAGCATGCATGTTTTATATGTGTGTGTAATGGGCATGCATGCATGCATGTGTGTGTGTGTATGAATATATGCATGCATGTGTCTGTGAGTGTGATGTGTAATGCATGTGCGCGTGTGTGTGGATGCATGTGTGATGCGTTTTGCGTGTGCATACGTGCGTGTGTCTGTGATGTGTAATACGTGTGTGTGTGTTTGTGTGTGATGTTTGTGTGTGTACGTGCCAGTGCATGCATGCATATGTGCATTTGTTTGTGTGTGTGTGTGTGTGTGTGTGTATAAGAATGTATGCATTCATGCATGTGTCTGTGTGTGTGATGTGTAATGCATGTGCGCGTGTGTGTGGATGCATGTTTGATGCGTTTTGCGTGTGCATACGTGCGTGTGTCTGTGATGTGTAATACGTGTTTGTGTGTGTGATGTCTGTGTAATGTGTGCATCTGTGATGTGTGTGTGTGTTCGTGCATGTGCATGTGTGCTTTTGTATGTGTGTGTGTGTGTGTGTGATGTGTGCATTTGTGTGTGTGTGTGTGCATGCATGCAAACATATGTGGATTTGTTTGTGTGTGTGTGTGTGTTTGTGTTATGTGTGTGAGTGATGTGTGCATTAGCAATGTGTGTTTGTGCGCGTGTGCGTGCATGCATGCATGTGTGTGTATGAATGTATGCATGCATTTGTCTGTGTGTGTGATGTGTGTTGCATGTGCTCGTGTGTGTGGATGCATGTGTGATGCGTTTTGCACATGTCTGTGATATGTAATACATGTGTGTGTTTGTGTGTGTGATGTCTGTGTAATGTGTGCATCTGTGATGTTTGTGTGTGTGTGTGTGTGCATGCATACATACATATGTGGATTTGTTTGTTTGTGTGTGTGTTTGTGTTATGTGTATGAGTGATGTGTGCATTAGCATTGTGTGTGTGTGTGTTTGTGCGCGTGTGCGTGCATGCATGTGTGTGTATGAATGTATGCATGCATTTGTCTGTGTGTGTGATGTGTATTGCATGTGCTCGTGTGTGTGGATGCATGTGTGATGCGTTTTGCGCATGTCTGTGATATGTAATACGTGTGTGTGTTTGTGTGTGTGATGTCTGTGTAATGTGTGCATCTGTAATGTTTGTGTGTGTGTGTGTGCATGCATGCATACATATGTGGATTTGTTTGTGTGTGTGTTTGTGTTATGTGTGTGAGTGATGTGTGCATTAGCATTGTGTGTTTGTGCGCGTGTGCGTGCATGCATGTGTGTGTATGAATGTGTGCATGCATTTGTCTGTGTGTGTGATGTGTGTTGCATGTGCTCGTGTGTGTGGATGCATGTGTGATGCGTTTTGCACATGTCTGTGATATGTAATACGTGTGTGTGTTTGTGTGTGTGATGTCTGTGTAATGTGTGCGTGTGTGTGTGTGTGTGTGTGTGTGCGTGCATGTGCAAGCATTCATATGTGCATGTGCATTTGTGTGTGTGTGTGTGTGTGTGTGTGTGTTTGTGTTATACGATGTGTCTTTGTGTCTGTGTGTGTGTGTGTGTGTGTGTGTGTGTGTGTGTGTGTGTGCATGGATGTGTGATGTGTAACACACTTGTCTGTGTATGTATGTGCAGGTCAGGTTTATGTCCAGCGGTGGCGGCAGGAAGGGTTTTCTGGGAGAGTTTCTGGATAATCTGAAGCAGGAACTGAGCAAGAACAAAGAGATGAAGGAGAACATCAAGAAGTTTCGAGAGGAGGCCAAAAAACTGGAGGAATCTGAAGCCCTCAAACAGGCCAGGAGGAAATATGTGCGTACATTTTCAAAGCGATCATACTGTTTTATATATATATATAAGAGTAAAGTAAATTTAGTTTAGTATTGCGAGTTTACTTAACAAGGTTTGTGACTCAAACATTCCAGAAATCATATTCATCAAAGTCGTTTGTGTTGTTGTTTTTCAGAAAACCATCGAGTCTGAAACGGTGAAAACGTCGGAAGTGTTGAAGAAAACTCTCGGCTCACTGTCAGATACGGTGAAAGAGGTCAGTGGCTGATCTTCTGATTGTAAATCCTTCATTTATTTATACATTTGTTTATTTATTCACAGAGTATTAGTGATGATGTTCAGAACATCAGATCGCTGACAGTTGAGTACCGTGACTATAAATGCAACATATTTTGCAAAAATCATAACAGTGTGTAAATATAACTTCTAGTGGTAAAAATATTTCATTCTATATTGTAAAATCAGACTTGATAAAAACAGTCTGCAGAAACACTAAGATCGACATTCTCCCTTTGTACGTGTCATCAGAGGGGGAAAGCCCCGCCCACTAGCGACCATCTCACATATTGTGAAAATAGTATGTTGTTGTTGTTGTTTTTTATTCCACCATTCTACAGTTACTATTTAGTATCTCTAGATTCGTTTAAATAGATTAATATAATATATTAGCTATATTACACGAGCTGGATTCACTGGTCAACTGCGCTAGTAGCACACTGAGGACTTTTGATGGTTATAAGGGGGTAATACAAATGAAAAGCTTAAACTAAATAAAATGATAGTTATCGTTCATCAGTGCAGGGCTCGAAATTGCGACCATTTTGGTCGCATATGCGACCGAAATTTTATCTATGCGACCTTAAAATATATTTGGGAGCATTTCTGCGAGTGCTTAAAATTGTTGTGTGCGACCAGTTTTTACTGCAAAATGTTCACCACATGCACGGATTCGGGAGACATTCACGCGGAATGCATCTCTAAGCTCTTTGTCTGCACTTGGAATGGGAAACGCAGCGCTCAGGGATGGTTTAAAACAGTTGTCATGTCATCTTGCTGCAGTAAACAAAGCCAAGCCCGTAATGCTTGCCCCGGCTTCGCGCTCTTCTTATTGGCCCACCACTGCTCTAGCACTTAACGCAAATGATTGGTTAATATAAGCTGTCAATCAATCAGTCAGCGCCTTCTGGCTTCGGATGACAGAGAGAGCTACTACCGCGGAAAACTAAAGCGCTGAAGATGAGATTGAAGATAACGCGGACAGATTTAGTTTTAGAAACCATCTAGTTACAAATAATGACACATCTTACTGGTGATCATGTGCTGAATGTTAATCCACCATCTACACTTTTCCAAGAGTAGAAGACTTCTGTTGGCTTCAAGTCCGCTATAAAAAGTCCTTGGGATGGAGTTTTCAGGTAACTGTTTGCCACATCTAGCACGAGAGCAGCTATATGTCAAATTTAACATCACGTACACCATCGCAGATGGGCTTACACTGAGTAAATTAATATCGCTACTCATGAAAAGACCGGTATGGCTGTTAACATGAAGTATGCATATAATAAGGTACAGTATATGTCAAAAGCATCAGTGCAATATCAGACAGCACTTGTGAGAACAGCACAGTTATACTGTTAACAGATTCATTCAAGCAGTGCGTGCAGGGCCGGTGAGCGCTCCGTGTATGCTTTGGTCACTCAGTTATGTTATAAAAATCTATTTTCTTGTGATCACGGGATTTCGTTGATACATTTTCCTCACGCACGCATATTTATATTACTGTTATTTTTTGCTTGTTAGTTTGATTAGTGTTGATTTCAAGTACAATAAATCTGTTTGTATAAAACTTGTAGTAACGGTGCTCATAATTGGTGGGTGCGACTAAATTTTGGCTGATGCGCCTAAATTTTTAAAGTTAGGAGCACCGGTGCTACCAAGCAAAAAGGTTAATTTCGAGCCCTGCAGTGTGTATGCAAATATGTTTGTCGTTATATTTATAGTTATCGTGCATGGTGTCAAGATGCCATAAGACCTCATTCTCTTTTCAAAGTGAAAGTAAAAAACATATTCGCCTGAAACATTCTCGCTTTGTACATGTCATCAGAGCCAAAAGCCCCGCCCATTAGTGACAATCTCTCATAGGTGCAAATAGTTTTTATTCCACCATTCTGCATTTACTTCAGTCGCTAGATTTGCTTGATTACATTAATACATTTGAATAGATAAATATTACACAAGCTGGATTCACTGGTCAGATGCACTAGTAGCACACTGGGCACTTTCGCTGGTACAAATGGAATGCATAAACTAAAAATAAGCAGATTTTTATTGTTCATCGGTGTGGACGCTAATATCTTTGTCGTTATATTTATAGTTATTGTGCTTGGTGTCAACGTGCCATAAGACCTCTCGTTCTCTAAGAAGTCATTCGACTTTCAAAGTGAAAGTAAAAGGCACATTCACTTGAAACATTCTCGCTTTGTACGTGTCATCAGAGCCCAAAGCCCCGCCCATTAGTGACACTGTCTCATAGGTGCAAATAGTTTTTATTCCACTATTCTACATTTACTTCAGTCGCTAAATTTGCTTGATTACATTAATATATTTGAATAGATAAATATTACACGAGCTAGATTCACTGGTCAGACACGCTAGTAGCACACTAAGGGCATCTGCTGGTTATAAGGTGGTCTTTAGCATGGACTAAAAAGAAACAGCGTGGACGAAAATATGTTTAACATATATTTATAATAATCATGCTTGGTGTGAGCGTGCCATAAGACATCTCACTCGCTAAGAACTTTCACTCTTTCATGCAAATTTGAAAGTGAAAGTAAAAGGCACATACTTTTGAAAAATGCTGCCCCTGCTTTTTGGTTTGTGTGGCTGTTTAATGAATTGCAGCAATCGTGGTCGTCTGAAACAACTTTAGTTAGATGAAATAACTGCAATTAGTATGTTATTATTATTATTTCTTTTCATTATTTTTAAAATGTTTTTATTATTTGAATATTAAAATGTTATTACTTTTATTAATATTTGTTATGTTATAATCACAACAGGGCTAATTGTGATGGAAAGTTTTATCGTATGGAATAGAATGCTGTCTCGTGAAGTATTTTATCAGTGATTAATCAGATTTGGATGTCCTCAGGGTTTGGAAGAAGTCGGACGAACAGACATCGGGAAGAAAATCAAAGAAGGAGTGGAGGAAGCGGCTAAATCGGCTAAACAGTCTGCAGAGACGGTGACAAAAGGAGGAGAGAAACTGGGGAAGACTGGAGCATTTCGGGCCATTTCACAGGTTCACATCTGCTCTAATCTAAGACATACTGATATCGTTTTAATCTGATTATATTAATCTATAGTTATATTCTACTGGTGTAATGTATAATTATAGTATATACTAGTTGTAACCAAGGGCAGCTAGCAAAGTGCGACGCAGGTAAACCTCACTCCTCTGACCTCAAAAGGTGCTCTAGCGACAGATAGTAGAGGCCATGGTCTTTATCCTGCTTGTTACACCCCATTTACAGGGCTTCAGCGTCAATGCTTGACAGAAGGCGTGTCTAAAGTTAGCGCTGACGCAATCATCATGGCAGCGTCAGCCAATAAAGTAAGTCCGCAATTGGCTACTGTCTGAACTGGTGTATTTGCAAACAGCAATCTGATTGGCTGACGCTTCTGTCGGTGCTTGAAAAGTTGAGAAAGTTCCAACTTTTGCAGCGAGCAATGCCACTGAAGTGGCGCCGACAGATCCACAGTGCAGTTCAGCAACGACTGATGTCACCTGTTCAAAGTGAATAGGAAGTGTTGACGCTGGCGCCCCATGTGAATCGGGCGTTAGAGCAACCGATTCGCATACAAGGAATCACGGGTACGATCCCAGCTCATACCGGGTTGGGTGCAGAAGAACCGGTGTGTTACAAAGTGTTTTTGAAACAAACAGTGAAGTACTGTTAGAGTGACTCAAAAGTTGCTATGGTAACAAAATCTATTGTGAATCACTTGAATTAATCTGTTGTGGTGATTCTATAGTTGCTATGGTAACACTAAAGCTTTTGTAAATTGCTTGAGTTGATCTGTTGTGGTCATTTTATAGTTGCTATGGTAACACAAGAACTATTCTAAATTAAATAATCTGTTGTGGTGATTCTTTAGTTGCTATGGTAACACTAAAACTATTGTAAATTGAATTAATTTGTTGCAGCGCTTCTATAGTTGCTACGGTAACACTAGAAATATGGTAAATCGTTTGAGTTGATCTGTTTTTGTGGTCATTTTATAGTTGCTATGGTAACAAGAACTATTATAAATTTAATTAATCTGTTGTGGTGATTCTAAAGTTGCTATGGCAACACTAGAACTATTGTTAATTGCATTAACCTGTTTTGGCGATTGTGTAGTTGCTATGGTAACACAAGAAATATTGTAAATCACTTAAATTATTTGTTTTGGCAATCCTATAGTTGCTATGGTAACACTACAACTATTGTAAATTGAATTCATTTGTTGTGACGATCCTATAGTTACTATGGTAACACAAGCTGTTGTAAATCACTTTCATTTGTTGTGGCAATTCTATAGTTGCTATGGTAACACGACAACTGTTGTAAATCACTTTAATTAATCTGTTGTGGTGAATCTGTAGTTGCTATAGTAACCATAAAGCTATTGTAAATTGAATTGTTTTGTTGTGGCCATCCTATAGTTGCTATGGTAACACTATAACTGTTGTAAAGTGAATATTTTTGTATCGATCCTATAGTTGCTATGGTAACACAAGAACTATTGTAAATTGAATTTATCTGTTGTGGCGATTGTATAGTTGCTATGGTAACACAAGAATCATTGTAAATTGAATTGATCTGTTGTGGCGATTGTATAGTTGCTATGGTAACACTAGAACTATTGTTAATCGCTTGAGTTGATCTGTTGTGGTGAATTGGTAGCACAAGCTGGTGTAGATCACTTTGATTTGTTGTGGCAATTCTATAGTTGCTATGGTAACACGAAAACTATTGTAAATTGAATTAATCTGTTGTGGCGATTCAATAACTATTGTAAATCACTTCAGCTCATCTGTTGTGGTGATTCTGTAGTTGCTATGGTAACACGACTATAATAATATAAACAAGTGACCCAAGATGTTTTACTACAATATACTCCACAGTTTACTATAGTACAATCTAAAGCATACTACAGTGAAGTTCACTACAGTTACTACTGCAGTATGTTGTAATTAACAAAGAGCTGTAAATAAATACTACAATATACAATATGTAGACTTTACTACTGATGGTTCAAAAAACTATAATTACTATAGTATTGTTCCTGTGTGTATGGATGATTGGGGCTTTCAGCTCTTCTTTGTTGTGTGTTCAGGGTGTTGAGAGTGTGAAGAAGGAGATTGGAGACCTGGGTCAGATGGGTCCGTATCGGCCGCCCAGCAGACTCAGAAAGAGGACCGAGTTCTCATCTAAAGCCGGAGCAGCAGAAGACAAAGTGTTTGAGGCCAATGAGTAGGTCATTTCTCAACAGATGCTATGATGACCAGAGGGTTGTGCTAAGAAGAAATGACAACAAACCAAAATATGCATATTTATTATTTATTATAAAAATATTGTTAGAATTTTTTTCAATTTCAAGTATATGTCTAGTATAGATTGTCTTATAATATTTATTATGTATAAATTCCAATTATTTAGTGTGTGAGGCTTCATTGGTTATTATAAAACATTCTTTAATGCATTATTTATTTTATATTTAGTAATTTAAATATTAATGATTTCCTATTTGCAGTTAGTGAGATTTTAATTATTTAATTATAACACAGTGTTTTTCTTTCTCTGCTAAAGGGAGGCGATGGGTGTTGTGCTACACAAGGACTCCAAATGGTATCAGCAGTGGAAAGACTTCAAGGACAACAATGTAGTTTTCAACAGTGAGTGTGTGTGTGAAATGCTCATGTGTGACCAGTAGATGGAGCTACTGCTCTAAGTCAATAAACACAGCGACTGTATCTGAAATCACCACCCAGACCCTCATTCACTATTCCCTAGTAGACATATGCCAACATGCAATAATTAAATGTAATGCGAACATGAACATGTGCAATGAAGGCACTGTTGAATAACATAACTAATAATTGAATATATTAACTTTTAGAGTGGATTTTTAGAATATTCAGATAGTATTAGCTGTGGTTTGCAGTTTAATAGCGCACTGTTTAGCGGCGTTGAGTTGTTTGCTAATCTGCTGTCATTGACTTGTGTTTTTGTGGTTTTCTCTTCTCAGGATTCTTCGAGATGAAGATGAAGTACGATGAGAGCGACAACGCCTTCATCAGAGCGTCACGAGCCGTCACCGACAAAATGACAGACATCATCGGTAAAGAGATATTGATGGATGGATGGATAGTAAGAAATGGATAAACATGTATAGGCAGATATATATATACAGATGGATAGACAGATATATAGATGGATAGACATGTAAATAGAGATATATATATAGATGTGTATGTAGATGTATATATATGTATATAGATGGATATATAGATAGATCAATAGACAAATATATATAGACAGATGATAGACTTGTATATAGATGGATAGACATTTATAGAGAGAGAGATATATAGACAGATGATAGACATATAGATGATAGATATATATATATATAGAGAGAGACAGAAGATGATAGACAAATATTTAGACTTATAATGACATATAATAGACATGTATATAGACGTATTTAGACATATGTATAGACGTTTACAGACAGATATATATTATATATAGACAGGTGGAGACCGGTGATAGACAGATGCATTGACAGATATATAGACAAATGATAGACATGTTTATAGATGGATTGACGGATATATAGACATGATCGATGTGTATATAGATGGATAGACAGATGATACACATGTATATAGACATGTGTTGACATATACAGACAGATATATTGACAAATGATAGACATGTATATAGATAGATGGATAGACAGATATATAAATGGATGGATAGACGTGTGTGTGTGTGTGTGTATGTAATATATATATATATATATATATGTGTGTGTGTGTGTGTGTGTGTGTGTGTGTGTGTGTGTGTGTGTGTGTGTGTGTGTGTGTGTGTGTGTGTGTGTGTGTGTGTATATACACACACACACACATACATACATACATACATACATATGTGTGTATATATAATATATATATGTGTGTGTGTGTGTGTGTGTGTATAGACAGGACGATAGAAAGATAGACGTATATGTAGAAGATAGACATTTATATAGAGAGACAGACAGATGATAGACCAATACATTTACAGATATATAGACAAATGCGAAACGTATATAGACGGATGGATAGACATATACAGACAGATATATAAATAGATGGATAGACAGATATACATACAGATATATAGACAGGTGGATAGACAGATACATTGATATATAGACAAATGATAGACAGAATATGATTAACATGTATATAAAGAGATATGTGTATATAGATAGATGGATAGACATATAAAGATGGATAGACATATGATAGACATGTATATAGACAAATGGATAGACATGTATAGACATATACAGACAGATGTATAAAAAGATGGACAGATATACACACACACACACACACACACATATACAGACAGGTGATAGACGTATATATAGATGGATGGACATGTATATAGACAGACATATAGACAGATGATAGACATGTATATAGACAAATACTGTATATAGTGTTTTCTGTTTTTTAGGCGGTCTGTTCTCTAAAACGGAGATGTCTGAAGTTCTGACTGAGATCCTGAAGGTGGACCCGACCTTCGACAAGGACTCTTTCCTGAAGCAGTGCGAGAAAGACATCATTCCCAACATCCTGGAGGTAAGACGCTCATAACCCAGCATGCCTTGCTCTGAAACGCCTGAGCGCTCGCTGACCGTTCGCTCTGTTCACAGGCCATGATTCAGGGGGAGCTGGATGTGCTGAAGGACTGGTGCTACGAGGCTGTGAGTCTCCACACGTCAAATATCACACATTTACTAGCCATTAACGTTCATCACCATATAACACGTTTTATTAGAATGTCAAATGGTAAAGACTACTAGAGAATGTTTATATATTGAGAAAAGATTTTCTTAAAATGTGTCCCTTGGAAGAGTCCTATCGAAATGGAAAAATCAAATCTGTTTTATGTATGCATGTATGTGGTTGTATATATTTATTTATTTATATTTATTGTATTATAAAAAGTTATTATTATGTAATATTAATCTTGCCATGAAATAATTGTAAGTTGCCGATTGGCAATAAAAAACCTAACAAATAAGCGATGTGCTGAAATCGAAAATTCTGAATGCTCTTGACATAAAAACAAATTTTTTTTAGACGTTTTTATTATATTATTAAATAAAATAAAGTAATTTTGTATACATTTTTTAAAGTTAACTTGATGATGTAAATTATATTGATTAAATAAACACAAGCCAATGAAATAACCTCATTTTATTGACAGTGAACGAATCAAGGGGCGTCATATTACCAGCGTTGCCATGACAACATTGTAGCTCTATTGCAAGCAGCAGGAACAAGTATACTAACTAGAAATGTTTTCCGGTGAGCATGTTTACTTCATGGATGTGTAAGTGTACATGTTCATTTGCAGAAAATACACTAAGCAGAATATTGAATTTTGCCCACGGCATGCGCACAAGCTAGTCAGTGTTATTCTGTGTGTTATCCTGCTCTTGTGCTTTGGTCAGCACAGCAGCAAACTGTACTTGCATGGCACAAGCCATTGAAATGAATGGGTTTCATAGCGCACTGCTTTCTGCATCCAGTGTGAACCAAGGTTAGTATAGTTTTACGTTTTAAAGTTTTTATTTTGATGCTATTTTACAGTTTTTATAAGATAATATGATGAAATTATTAAATATAAATAAATAAATAAAAATGCCTAGTTTACATTTATTGTCAGATGATGAAAAGATAATCATGTTTTATGTTTAAGATGTTTTGTATATAAAAACTATATCATGCTTGATTAAAAATTTATATATATATATATATATATATATATATATATATATATATATATATATATATATATATATATATATATATTTACACGTCAAACTGTTTTATAAACGCAATATCACACTGGTGATATACCAGTGATGATATACAGCCATATTGCACTGCTATAAGTGTAATGTTGCATTTAGTTCGACCACATAATCGTGTATATAAAAAAGAAAATCAAACACAGAGTCTCAAAAACCCTTTTGTAAGAGGAACTACTTTCTTACGCCATTCGTACACATCTGCAGCTGACGACAGAACAGCAGAAACCGTTGCTACTTCACAATTGTCACTTTAAAGCTAGTATTTGAAGGATTCTTTAGCATAATGTCTATAGTGATGACAAAATTTTGAGTTTATAAGGCTGAACAGCATTAAATCCTCTCCCAGTATTTCTCTGTTGCAATCGGGAGATCACAATAATTAACCCTGAAAAAGTCAAAGCAAAGACTACCAGATTACTGTACGAGTGTGGATATTACTTTACTATCTCATGGCTATCAGCCAATCAGATTCAAGAACCAGACAGAACTGTTGTATAAATAAATAAATAAATATAAATGAACAAATAAATAAATAAATACAAATATATATATTTGTTATATATAATTTTTTTTATTTTTATTTTATTTTATTTATTTTAAGTGTTCTTGACCAGTTGTTTTAGTCTTAGTTTTTATTTCCTAAAATAGCCCTTGAGTAAAAGCGGTTATATTGCGTCAAGCCTGGAAGGAGCGTCAAAACCAGCATACTAAACAGTGTGGCACACTATACCTTTTTTTGCCTCATATTTTGCTCGTTTTTCTTTTTCGACCAAATACAAAAAATCTAATTTTCAGCCAATAATTTCCACCTGCCAAAAATAATTGACTTATTTGTTTTGTTTTATTTCAGACGTACAGTCAGCTGGCTCATCCAATCCAACAGGCCAAAGCGATGGGGCTCCAGTTTCACTCCAAGATCCTGGACATTGATAATATTGACGTGAGTACAAAAAAAAAATCCATCTGCTGCATGCTAATGGCTGGATAACTCTGTAAGAGCTTCCTGATGCACGTATAATGCCGAATAATCAGATCTGAGAGCCGATGAAGGCCGTTATGCCTCCTTCTGACGTGTATTGCGCATGTTAACAATATGAGACATCAAATGAGTATCGTAGCGTTTATAAGCAGGGCTTCCATCATAATGGCAAGCAAATTCATCCTGAAAAACTATTTTAATCATAAATTAAAAGTATTTATTGAAAACAAAAGCTAAAATTACATTTTGTTTCTGTGTCTAAACTGAAAGGAAACACTTAATTGTAAAAACAGATGTGTTATGTGCAGTTTTCTGTAGAGTGTATGTAATAACTCTTCCTCTTCTGTTTTTTGTTTGTTAGCTCGCGATGGGGAAAATGATGGAGCAGGGTCCGGTTCTCATCATCACCTTCCAGGCTCAGTTAGTGATGGTGATCCGCAATGTAAAGGGTGAAGTGGTCGAGGGAGACCCGGTGAGTTAGCCATCATGACGTTAGCCATTAGCGGCTGAATCAGTGACGCGATCGGCCTCTGGAGCCGCCGAGGCTGAAATCAGCGGCTGTAAATCTGTTGAAAGGCCGTGTGTAATGACACTCCGGGGATGTTTTTCCTCAGAGTTTGTGGTTAATTATTGCAGTTCGCTGCTCTTCTAGCCATTGAGTTCAGACTGAGGATATTAGAAACGCTGCTTTATTTCACGCCGCTGTCGGGGGTTTGATTAAATACGACCATATTAAAGTGCATTTTCAGTCTGCTTAAACATTGGGCTGTAAAATGTGTGATTCACACGAGCCTGATCGGAACATCTCCAGGTCATAAATATATATTTTTATTGATAAAATACTGCTTGTTTTGATAATTATTAAATATGTTATACTATATGTTTCTATCTTTATCTTTTTTTTGGTACCGGTACAATTAAATTTGCTTTCAAATTCTCAATAAACATGTAATATGTTTATATAGACCATTTCAATATGGCGATATCACTGTTCCATGAACAGTTCCTGCTTGTCATCAAACTATTTCAGAACATACAAGATGTGATTCAGTCATAACTGGGGCCTGACGGAATCTGCGAGCGTTTTTTGCTATTTCTGCTGAGAATTTTGGAAAAAATCTGCGGATTTCTGCGGAAAAATTTTGGGAGTATCTCAACTAAAACCTTAATATATGAAATAACTTCAACTTTTATTTAATGTTTAAAATGCAAATCCAATTAGATTCACTTTATTTGGTAAGTAAAGCAAGTTTGTTATATAATATGTCTAGTAAAAGACAGACAGAAAATAATACTGTACAAACTTTTTATTAATGTACATAGCTGAAGATTGGTCTATAGCTACTAGTAAAACCTTGATAATGCAGTGTTCACACCAGACGCGGAACGCGGCGATAAATTGCGCTATTCGCGTGTAAATAACCGCGTGAACATTTGAGTTTACTCGCTTCATTCCGCTTCAGAACAGACGTGGATTCGCGTGATGGGCAGGGCTTCTGTCTGCCCGGTGACTGTAGCTTCATAGCTTAATGGCTAACATGGATTTTATTAAGAAAATAACAGTGTTTATGTGCTTTATGGATACTGAAAAACAGCGTCGATACGTTCCGGGTCGTGTCTGAGTCCACTACATCGTTTCAGAGGTGCATCCAGCTCTGTGAGCTCATAAACTCCTCCAGAAACTGAACCTGGATGACGGAGACTTTCAGCAGTGCTTCTGACTGAGCCAAGCCCAGTTTGATGAACTGTTGTCGATGTCGCCTGGAGGATTTCCCCTGGGACACCATCAACAGGTTCTACGTCACAATGACGCCCCCACAAGAGCAAGCTTTTGATTGGTTAACGCGGCACGAATGTTCACTGAAGTTCAGATTTTCGAACTTGAGACATTCGCGCGAAACACTCAATAAGCACCTCAAACGCACAAAACGCTCAATTCGCCTCACCCATATCGCGCTATTCGCACCGCGCCATTCGCGCAATTCGCGTCATTCGCGCGTATCGCGCCGCAGGATGTCTCTTGCGCGTTTGCATTGACTTAACATGTAAATCACTCGCGCTTGACGCACGTTCCGCTTCTGGTGTGAACGCAGCATAACAGCAATAAAGGCACATAACTAAAGACTAGCGAACAAAGCTACACATTTTATACAGATAATCACAATTACAGGGACACTGGATCGTTTCAAAGTCATGTCGATCAAACTGACATACGAGCGATCCGCTGATGAATCGCGGCTTTAAAACGCTCCAGTGTCCCTGTATCTGTAGTTACACTCAGTAAGCATCAGTGAGTTTGGTGAACTGATGACCTTCACGGCCAATCACAGTCATTTCTGTTAAGCATGTGAACACAATGGTGAATAAGCGGCATTTAAGAACGTGCTAGTGTTAGCGGGTATGAACGTTCTTAACATTTTTTAGTATCGATTGGTACCAAATTCCAGTATTGTGACAACACTTGTAGTTATAAAGTATGATCTTATTCTGCATCCCTAATCCTATCCACATTACTAATCCTTGATAAACAGCTAATTAGTAGTTTATTAAGCTAGCAGTGATAGCTAAAGGTTTGTTAATACCATGAATTGTGACCTAAACTGAAGTGTTGCCTTATTTTTTCTATTGATAAACAGCTAATTAGTAGTTTATTATTAAGCTAGCGGTGTTAGCTTATAGTTTGTTAATGCTGGAATTGTGACCTAAACTAGTGTTACCTTAATATTATTTTTTCTAATAATAAACAGCTAATTAGCAATTTATTAATCTAGCAGTGTTAGCTAATGGTTTGTTATTGTTGTGATTTGTGACATAAACTAAAGTGTTAACATATTTATTTATTTTTTTGTTACCATAGGACAAAGTGTTGAGGATGATGTATGTTTGGGCTCTGTGTCGGGATCAGGAAGAACTGAACCCTAACGCCGCCTGGAGACTCCTGGACATTTCCGCTTCCAGCACTGAGCAGATACTTTAAGTACTGCCTCTTTAAGACCACAATAAAGGGGAGGGCGTGGCTCAACTGAGGGGGCGTGACCACACACATCAGTTTCTTTTACATAACCCCGCCCCCATTGGTTTCTTCCAGAGCTCTTCCAGGAACCCTGACTAGACTGCAGGTTTGCTCTTGTTGAGCCAAAATGGCCGCCGGTTGGACTCACGCCATTGGACGGATACTTAACTGTCGAAAAGACTAAAAGACTTTTTTTGTTTGTACCATCTGTCCAGAAGGATTACGTAACGTTGAGTGGTTATCAAGTGCCAGTCTGCTAAATTTATCAGTAACATGTTTAATAATGATTATAACAGATGCAAT
Source organism: Danio rerio (assembly GCF_052040795.2). Taxonomy (NCBI): domain Eukaryota; kingdom Metazoa; phylum Chordata; class Actinopteri; order Cypriniformes; family Danionidae; genus Danio; species Danio rerio. The sequence goes on from NC_141042.1 coordinate 4,831,186, forward strand.
TTCTATTAAATCCCCTTAAATCGAGATACAATCTGGAGTTGCTGCAGGCCGTCAGTGTGTCTATATTTATTAAAGATTTGCTCCCGTTTCATCGGGTTGTGTAGTTTTATCAATGACGGATTGTATCTTTGATGTTTGAGAGAGTTCAGCAGATTGTTAGTTTATTTTTATTCATTCACGTCTCTGTTATTTGGGGCTAAAAATAGCCAAAATGGCTCCCTCTACATTAAATTGAGCTGGTTGATTGTAGACCTGGATTATCCGAAAACGTGAAATGTAAAATAAATTTATTCCATGCTTCATTATTCACAACGAATAATGTGTTGATTTTGATTTTTTACTTTGTTAGCTAGACAACAATAGCTAGGTTACTCTTTAAAAAGGAGATTGCAACATAGTTAATCCACAAACTATTTATTGCACAGCTACTTAGTTTAAATATACTAGTTTAAAGGGAAAACTTAGTTGCTTATTCTAAAAAGCAGACAAAAACGAGCTAGCTAACTAAAATAAATAATGGCTAATCTTTTATGATCGATGAAAGCTACAGCGAGGAAGGTACAAATACTAGCAAAAACTAACCAAATCATATTAGGATACATAGTTCAAAACTAGCTAACATAGCTACTGGAAAAAATAGCTAACTGCAATTGTTACTAGTAAAAAAAACTAGCTAATAGCTACTATCAGAAGTAGCTAACTGGAATAAAGGTGCATAGCTAAAAACTAGCAAACAGCTGCTAGCAAAAACTTAATGGAGGTACAATGCTAAAATAAATAGTATTGAAGGTACATGGCTAGGCTACCAGTGGACACTAGCCAACTCTTAATAATGTACTAAAATATGTAAATAGTAAAATCTTGCTAGCAGCAAAGAAGGTATATGGCTAAAAACTAGCAAACAAAGTTGCTAGTAATAAAAATCTAGCTAACTGCAATATCTGCTAGCAAAAGTAGCAAGTAATGAAGGTATAATGCTAAAGAATAACATGGCTAGGCTATAAGCAGAAACTATCGAATAAAGGCACATAGCTAAAAACTAGCGAACAAAGCTGCTAGTAATAAAAAATCTAGCTAACTGCAATATCTACTAGCAAAAGCAGCTACAAGATAAATATACTAGCAGAAACTATCCAACACTTATCAAATTACTAAAAATAGGTACAAAGCTACTAGTGAAATCTTGCTAAAAGCATAAAGGCACACAGCTAAAAACTAGCAAACAAATCTGCTAGTAATAAAAATCTAGTTTAAGTGCATTATCTGCTAGAAAAAGTAGCTAGCAATAAAGGTACATTGCTAAAACGTAGTATTTATGGTACATGGCTAGGCTACTAGCAGATACTATCCAACTCTCATTGATTTAAAAAACTAAAATGGGTACATAGCTACTAGTAAAACCTTAACAACAGCACTACAAGCGAACTAGCGAACAAATCCACAAATGATAAAAATCTAGTTAAGTGCAATATCTTCTAGCAAAAGTAGCTAACAATGAAGGTACAAGCTAAAAATAGTATTGAAAGTATATGGCTAGGCTACTAGCAGAACCTATCGAACTTATTAACGTAGCCTACACAGCTAAAAGTAGGTACATAGCTACAAATGAACTCTTGCTAACTAGCTAACTCAAGTGAAGCTGCTAACAATAACTAGCAAACTTATAAAAGTATATGATAGCTAACTGCTATAAGCTGTATAGTTTTAGCTTGTAAACAGTTGTGAGTGTAGCTAACAACTGTTTAAAAGGGTAGCTGGTTTTAGCTGCTATTTACACTTGCATAATTCTGTAGCAATTACTTTGGCAAGTTATAATTTTAGTGTTTGAAATTTAAGATTAAAAAAATGAGCGTCTTTTTCAGGGTAAGTTTGTGTTAGCATGTCTTCTGTGTAGCTTAATGTGTCATTCAGCTGAAGCTGCTAATTGAGTTTAGCATCTAGTGGTGCTGCCAGTGTTTGTTGGTTTACCCACTCAGGCGCTGTTATGTAAGGTGTTTCAGATTGTTCTCCTCAGGTTTCTGTGGGCAGATGCTCGTCCGTGAATGTGGGCGATGTGCTTTGACACGGTCAGATTTATTGCCTGGGCTCTGCAAACGTGGAGTAAGCCTGATAAACAGGCCTTCCTGTCCGCTCATCCATTCATACGTCCCGATGACAAGCGCATGTGTTTGGTGATGGATCTCCCGTTTTTGAAGAGCGCTGAGCTGTACTCCTCAGCTGATGGATGGTCCACACGTTCTGACCCGTCACGCTGGAGAAACCCACAGAAAATCCACCAAATCCACCTCAGAACATGAAATATGCTGAATTAGAAGAGTGCTCTCTCTGTGGAATTATTGTAAAAGTTTTAAAGTGATGTGATTTAGTTTGAACTGATCATGTGATGATAAAAATTTGTGATGGGACGCATTAATGCTCCAACTAGCATTTCGAGCACATTGTAAAACTGAAAAATGTTATTTTGCTCTTTTTAAAACCTCTGAACCATCAGTCCGTCATCACAGTGCTTCAGTGTTATTATTATTATTAAATTATTAATCCCTCAAGGACTCTTTTGAGCATCTGTCTGTGCTCCCAAAGAGCGTCTCATACCTCCAAAAGCCACCACGTTGCATTAGAGAAGAAAAAACAGCACAGTGGATTCTCCTACTGCACTAAACTACATTTCTGTCATCAGGAAGTGACCCTATGCTCTCTTAGTAAAACATTAGTACAACTTTGAAACATCCACAAACAAAAATTTCTTAAATCCTCTCCCTCGTTTGCCCATTTTTTTTAATCGAAATTGATTCCATGCTTAAAGCTATATGTAGGGCCAGACGGAATCTGCGGACAATTTTTGCTATTTCTGCAGAGAATTTTGGTAAAAATCTGCGGATTTCTGCAGAATTATTTTGGGAGTATCCAGCGAGTATCATAACTAAAACCTTAATATATGAAATAAAAAGTAATAAATTACTGAATAAAAACTGAATAAATTCAGATTTACACATTTACTCAAGTAAATAAACAGAATTAATTATGTTCTCAAAATCGGCAGAAATCTGCGGAAAATGGCGGAAAATCTGCGGAATTCTGCACGCGCAGATTCCGTGTGGGCCTAGCTATACGTCTATCTACCAACAAGAAATTCTGCAAGTTAATAGAAACTTATGAAAATATCATGCTTCCAGTATGTTAGTAAATAATGCTTTCTGTATTTAAAAATGTTATTTTTTTGCTTTCTGTATTTTTTTAATTTAATTTAATTTTGTACTTTCCTCATTTTGTCCTCTTTTTTATTTTCTTTCTATTACTCCTTTCTTTTTACTTATTGTTCTTATTACTTTGTAATTGTATATTCTTGTATTCCAGTCTTCTACAGATTACTTCCTGATTTATATAGTAAATTTCTTCTTTTCTAAATAAAAGAAGAATAGAATAAAAGAATAGTTTGTTCGAAAAAAAAAAAATATCAACATGCTTATTCATACTGCCCCACTCTATTTTTTGCATAATAAATTTCTATTCTGTTAAGTGACTCAATTAATTTGAAATTAAAATCTTAACATTTTGTAATTCCTTGTGTTTATTGTTGTGATCATTTTTATAATAGTTTTGCATTATGCAAAGTACGTTGAATTACCATGGTGTATAAAATGTGCTACAGCATAAACTTGCCTGGCAGTGTCATGCATTGGATAAAATGACAGAGAAAATGGAAATAAGATCATTTTTCAGTGCAGCTAAACGCCAAAAAGTTCACATATTAAGCAATTTGGCTTTAAGAATGAGTGCTTATGAAAATACTAATGTCACATTATCAATCACAGGCAAAGGAGAAAGAAATGATTGAGGAACAGGCAGAGCAGGGTCAGTCAGATGTACAGTGTCAGGTAAGGGTGTTGTGCTTTATTGAAGGGATAATGACAATACTTTTGGAGGGTGAACAATTATTTTTAATGTTTTTGTTGTTGTGGCTGTTTAGCAGATTTCACAGGCTCACTGATTTACAATATGATCGGTCATTTTAACAAGTGTAATGTAAACAAGATAGTTATTATGAGCATGGAAAACGTTCTTGCATTTATTCTGCTTCAGGAGTCAGACTGTTGACAGTAAACAACACAACAATCAATGCAATAAATAGTTTTGAAGAAAAATTTGCAGTCATTGAAGCCGAGAAAAACTTAACAATAATCACAATGACGTAGTCTCCATGCTATAATAATAATAATGATAGAAGCATTTTTAACTGTGGGAACATATCTTCATTAGTAAAATTCGGCTGTATTATTTGTGTCCCCTTCAAAAAAATGCTTGAAAGAAATTTTATATTTATTGTCCCCTCCTACTGTTAAATCAGATTTACGCCCATGGCCTGCTTTAAGTCACTCTGCATAAGGGCAATTCCATGCAAATGTCAACCTTGCCATAAAAAATTATTTAGTTTTAACCAAAATAGAGAAACCGTTTCTACATTTTTTGTGTTAGCAAGTATTTTACAGTACTTTAAAAATACTCATAAATGTATCTGTCAGTATTTCAAACTATTATATTTAACTTGCCAAAATCACACAAGTGGCAATTTCACAGCTGTCACATCCATAACGGAAATGTGTCACATCCATAACGACACTTTTTCTTCATAAATGCAAAAATGTCAAATAAAATAAAATCAATCATTTTAATTCTATAGTGAGCCGACTCATACCTGTTTGATGAGCATTGTTTATTTTGGGTTGTGCAGTTTAACTGTCAGAATTTCTAAATAATCTGTTGTCGACTGTAAATTCGCAAACTTTTTTTGTCACATCCATAACCCATGTTTATTTTCCTAATTTAAAATATAAAACATGTTTACTAGGGATGTAACGGTATTGTAAATACCGTCATACCGCAATATAAATTTTTTTCGATATTACCGAAGTCGCATGACTCGGTAAAACTATAGGTCTTCTGAGAAAATTTGCTCAGGCGAATGAAGCGAACGGGAGGTAGCGAAAACTACAATTCCCATCAGCCCATGCTTGACCATCATCCCTTGCGGTCTGTTGTCGCTACAGATCCAGTAATGCGGAAATGGAGTGTGCTGCTAGAAGCGGGGATGAAAAAGAGCTGGAAAACTCTAAAGCGGGTGTTGTCGCTGCGCGCGTACTGAATAGCGGTGTTGTTGCGCGAGTTCTTATCAGCTGTGTTGTCGCGCAAGTTCTTATCAGCTGTGTTGTCGCGCGAGTTCTTATCAGCTGTGTTGTCGCTGCGCGCGTACTGAATAGCGGTGTTGTTGCGCGAGTTCTTATCAGCTGTGTTGTCGCGCAAGTTCTTATCAGCTGTGTTGTCGCGAGAGTTCTTATCAGCTGTGTTGTCGCGCGCGTACTGAATAGCGGTGTTGTCAGCACACTGTTCAGATTGATGCAGACATGAGACCTCTATCTTACTCATGGTTTGTCCTCTCAAGTGGGGGAAAGACAATGCACAACTTTACCCACTGCTGTCAACCTGGGCCAAGTCATATCTCTCTTGTCCCAGAAACCTCAGTCCCAAATGAGAGTTTTTTTTTTTCTGTTGCAGGGGACATTGTAAATACCCAGAGATACCAGCTTTTACCAGATTATATTTATATGATAATTTTCCTTTAAACCCATCTCTATCTAAGTGAGTGAGTGATTAAATGTTGAATGTGATGAGTTTTCAACAATACTAAATTGAAACTTTATTTTTTTACATGGTTTAATAATTTTTTGTTATTAAAATTGAAGTTCCTGTTTCAAAGCTTACAGATAGATGGCTAATTTGTATGTCATTGACACTTTTGCCACTTTTTTGGAGTATTTTCATAAGTTTTGTTTTTTCCTGTAAATGATTCAATAAATACTGTACCGTGACATTCATACCGAGGTATTACCGTACCGTGAAATTCTGATACCGTTACATCCCTAATGTTTACATATTGATATTTTTCTGCTCCCAGAACTCTGTGGTGAGCTGTTTTGAAAAATATAAACAGAAGTTTCACCATAATGTCAACATAGAATTTCTGTGTGAAATTATGTTGTGAGTTTTTACTGCAAATGTCACATCCATAACGCTGGAATTGCTCATAACTAGAAAAAGCAAATAGCGGCTTTCAATGGTGTGACTTGCCATTAATTTAATGTAAATGCTGAAGGCTTTTTTTATGGAAGGTGAAAGGTCAAGGAGACAAACGATTAGTCAGAGACAGTAAATAAATTAACCTTTAAATTAACAAGCAGCTTCACATCATGTCATGTCAGAGCTGTGCGAAATAAAATAAAAATATCTTACCTGTAAGCAACTGTTCAGTGATAAGATCCAGATATGACAGTCAGTTAGTCCGTAAAATGACCGTTATTTTTTAAATTATGCGAGTGTGCATCGTGCAGATCAGACGCGCGCATTTAAAGGGGCAGTTCACCCCAAAATTAAAGTTCAGAGATCGATTACTCATCTGGTTTCAAACCATTAGGAGTTTCTGTCTAATGTTGATCACAAAAGAAGATATTTTGGAAAATGTTGGAAACATTTGTTTTTCCTACTAATAGGAAATTAATGGAGACAGGTTTCCAACATTGAGTTCAACAGAAGAAACTCATAAAGCTTTGTAATCACTTGATGGTGAAATAAATACACACACTGACAATAATCAAGAGTATTTTTAACATTTATTTTGCTTTTTGGTGGGGGATTTACAATTTATAGTTATGTGTTTGAAATTTTTATTTTATTCTTTACACTACTGAGGAGATTTCTTCCAAATTTACCAATATTAAGTTGTCATTTACACTGTCAAAATGCTATGGTAAAATTCCGTAACCTGTTTGACTGTAGTGAATAACTGTACATTCATTTTCCCAGAATTCCCTGCATGACACTTCATTTTTTATGCATTTTGTTGAACCTACTATTTGACTTTTAAGCCCTTATTTAGTAATAATAACATCAAGATAACTTTACTCAGTCAGACCAGCAAAATGAAAGTTATTTTTGTTTAATTATGTGCGCAGTTAAAGAGACAGTTCACCCCCAAAATTCCATTTCTGTCATCGTTTATTCATCTTGTTTCAATCCATTAGAAGTTTCTTTCTTCTTCTGAAAAGAAGATATTTAGAAAAATGTTGGAAACCTGAAACCATTGGCTTCCATAGTATTTGGTTTTTTTCTACTATGGAAATGAATGGTTTTGTTCAACTGATGAAAGAAACTCGTAAAGGTTTTTAACCATTTGAGGGTGAAACAAATGCACACACTGCATGACCATTTTCAGAGTTTTTTTTTATTGTTGTAGTTGTTGCTTTTTTGTCGGGATTCACAATTTATAATTATATGTTTGAGTAGTTATGCAGTTAAAAGGACAGTTCACGTAACATTCTGTCATTTAATTACTCGTCCTTTACTTGTTTCAACTCACAAGAGTTTCTTCTGTTGAACACAAAAGAAGACACTTAGAAAAATGTTGGAAACCGGAAACCATTGGCTTTTAAAGTATTTGTTTTTCCTATGAAAATGAATGGTTACAGGTTTCCAACACGTGTTCAACATAAAAAAGAAACTCATAAAGATTTGTAACCACTTGATAGTGAAATAAATACACACACACAGACAATATTCAGAGTATTTATTTATTTTTGCTTTTTTTGTGGGGGATTTACAATTTACAAATGTGACATTTTCAGAGATTTCTTCCAAATCGAACATAAATACTTGTCTTTGACACTGTCAAAATGCTATGGTAAAATTATGTAACCTGTTTGACAGTAAGTGTATACAGTGAATAACTGTACATTAATTTTCCCAGAATTCTCTGCATGACACTTCATTTTTTTATGCATTTTGTTGACACTACAATCGTACTTTTAAGCAAATATTTCGTAATAACATTGAGACATTGTTAGTCAGTCAAAGTAACAAAATGATAGTTATTTTTTTTAAATTATGTGAGCAGGTAAAGGTACAGTTCACCCCAGAAAGGGCAATTCTGTCACTGTTTATTCATCTTGTTTAGAAGTTTCTTTCTTCTGTTGATCACAAAGGAAGTCATTTAGAAAAATGTTGGAAATCTGTGACAATTGGCTTCCATAGTATTTGTTTTTCCCACTATGGAAATATATGGGGTTTCCAACTTTGTGTTCAACAGAAGAACTTCATAAGGGTTTGAGTTATTTATTTATTTATTGTGGTGATTTACTTACTATTTATTTATTGTGGTGATTTACAATTTAGTTATGTGTTATGAGCAGGTAAAGGTACAGTTCACCCCAGAAAGGGCAATTCTGTCACTGTTTATTCATCTTGTTTAGAAGTTTCTTTCTTCTGTTGATCACAAAGGAAGTCATTTAGAAAAATGTTGGAAACCTGAAACCATTGGCTTCCATAGTATTTGTTTTGGAAATGAATGGGGTTTCCAACATATTTAGAGTGATGTGTTTGAGTTAGGTATAGTTAAAGGGACAGTTCACCCCCCAAAACATGACGATTCTGACATTAATTAATCATCCTTTACTTGTTTCAACTCATAAGGGTCTCTTTCTTTAGTTGAACACAAAAAAAGATATTTAGAATTTTTGGCTTCCATGGTAGGCTATTTATCTATGTAAATCAAATGGTTTTCAACATAAAAGAAACTTATAAAGGTTTGTACCCACTTGAGGGTGAAAAAACAGTGAGTAAATTTCATTTTTGGGGGGGTGAAGTATCCCTCAGGCTGCATTGGCGTCTCTTCGCTGGATATGAAATGAATGATGGCCATCCCGACGGCAGATCCTTTATGAGGATCTATGGCCATGTTTTGGAGGACGAAAACAATGGCAAAATCCGGTTTGTATTGATCAGCGAGTCCTGCGCCTGCGGTTCTCCTGTTAGTGGCTTTCAGGACGGCAATTTGTCACGGCGTTAATGCGGGGGAACGACGGCTTTCTGTCAGACCCTTCATTTCTGCCGGCGGAAATTTAACTTCCGCCTTAAAGGGACAGTTCACCCCAAAATGAAAAGTCTGTCATCGTTTAATCACCCACCACTTGCTCCAAACATGTTTGAGTTTCCTTTTGTTGAACACACAGAAAGATATATGAAGATTGCTGGGTTAAAAACAGCCGCTACCAGTTTCCATCCAAATACTGTAAGTGCAATTCGGGATAGCCTATATAATAAACCAAAGTCTAATGGATATAAAAAAAAAAGTTAAAATAAAAGTCATTTTTACATCAAATTTCAGTAGTATTATTTGAAAAACTCCAGATTTAAAAAGGATTTTGTTGTAAATCTTCCAAATTTTTTACTCAATATATTGCAATATTTTTAAATAATACTCATTCTTTTGTTGTTTGTCTTACTATAGATTTCAAGGTTTATTTTTATTCTGTAATCTTTCTTCTAAGTGAAACGTATATCGTATTTCTGCAAGTCCTGCAAAGCATCTGAAAGTCCCTGAGGATTTCTGAGATTGGATCAGACGACTCCAGGAGCGGCCAGATCCCAGAAAACCCACAAGAAGCAGGAAATCAGACTCCAATTCTGCAAAACAAGACTAATGGGCCGGCAAACCTGGAGGGAAGCGATCATGCCCAGTCCAGCCACAGATAAATACACACACCACTCGTCAAAACTCACTTTTTGAGGGCTTGCTTTTGGGGTATTTACAATTTAGTCATGTGTTTGAGTAGTGACATATTTGTTTTATTCTGTAAACCATTGAGGAGATTTCTTCCAAATTTTACATAAATATGCATATCATTTACTCTAATAAAAGATTCTGTAACCTGTTTCCTTAATGTATCCAGTGAATAACTGTATATTATGCATTTCGTTCACACTACTGTGGTACTTTTTAGTTATATTTTATCTTGAGTTATGCACATTAGAGTATTTACATCAAATGTTAATTAAAATGTTTATTACTTTAATATTATGTACTGTCATCATGTTAAACTTCAAATATTACCCAAATGACTTTTAACAGAGCAAGGATTTTTTCACAGTATTTCCTATAATATTTTTTTCTTCTGCAGAAAGTCTTATTTGTTTTCATTTGGCTAGAATAAAGGCAGTTTTTTATTTTTTTAGGTCCATATTATTAGCCCCCTTAAGAAATAGTTGTATTTGATTGTCTACAGAACAAACCAATGACTTGCTTAATTATTCTAATTTGCCTACTTAGCCTAGTTAAGCCTGTAAATGTCACTTTAAGCTGAATACTAGTATCTTGAAAAATATCTAGTCAAATATTATTTACTTTCATCATGACAAAGATAAAATAAGCCAGTTATTAGAGATGAGTTATTAAAACTATTATGATTAGAAATGTGTTGAAAAAAAAAATCTGCTCTCTGTTAAACAGAAATTGGGGAAAAATAAACAGGTTGGCTATTAATTCTGATATATATGTACATACTATTGTCCAGCCTGGGGGCAGTTACTTTTGCCTGCTTGTGCGCTTGTTTGCTCTGTGGAAGTGACAGCTAATCCATGGGTGTAAATCAGACACGGCTTCAGAGAGTCTAGTCTGGCTGTAATAATTGACTCGGTTTTTATGACGAATCTCCAGGTTCCATTAAATCAAGATGGTTCAGCGAGGCAAGTGTTTATCGACATTTTCAGGAACACCATGAAGATGAAGACAGAATGAAGATTTTCCTCATCGGATAGAGAGTAATGCTAGAAATAGCAGGTCTTGAGTCTAATGCAACCAAGGCGTACCCCTATATACATTTCTGGAATATGTCCCAGGAGGTATGTTTTTTTTTTTTTTTCAGTTTTTGTTTTCGTGAAACCACCAGAGGTCGCTGTGTATGCTTTTTGGAATCTCACTTTCTCTCGCGAGTGCCATTTGTGCCTGCCATTCTCGCGTGAATCCACCAGAGGCCACTGTTGACTGACTGACCCACCCTTCTCCTTCCCTAAACCCAACCAATAGTGTTTTAAAAGCAACAATTGACCCGTCCACCCCCTACCCTAAACCCAAACTCAGTATTTTAAAAAGCAATCCAGAACAAGAAAAAAACTCGTTGCGTCCCAATCCGCATACTATGCGTCCTAAATAGTATTTGAAACTAGAATTAGTGTGTCCCAAACCATAGTGTGTTGAAAAGAGTATGCCAGAGGTTCCAGGATGGTTTGCTATTTCTAGTAAAAAATTTAAGTGTAGAACCGTCCATACTCTAACCGCTGACATTGCCCGCAATACATTGCGCGTTGGACGTGAATGCGATTAGAACTACAAACGCGTGTGAAAAGTGTAAATAAACTACAAACATGATAGACGCGTGAGACCAACCGTCAAGTAGAGAGGCTTCGGTAAAGATGTTTGAATGACAGTAAGTCAACATCTAGTCCACTGGAAAATATTTAAATGCATTATCTGCGTTACATTTCATCTGCAACAACAATATTGACCTTATATAAAGACGCGTTTGGACGTCTGAACGTCTGAATGCATAATTACCCAAAGACCTGAGGAGATTTCTCTGCATGAAAGACTCACGAATGGGAGATTAACCTGCTGCTGCTTCTCCAATAAGGAAGGAAATTGAATACGACAGAAATGTGAATGCTGTGTGGATGATTGACAGGGGGCATAACTAAGCAACACAACGATCTACTAAAGAGGAAGTAGTATGTCACAAAGCTTGCATACACTTCTGTTGCACACTCACAAAAAAAGTACATACTTTTAGGGTGTAGTAAAAGTATGCGAATTGGGATGCAGCACCTGATTTTTACCACGCTTACAGATTATTATTTATTAGGTTATTTAGTTATTTAATTTTTTAGCTTTTGTTTTTGTCTTACCTGCTTTCTGGAACCACTCTTCAACGGACTTGAACCTAGTTGTCAAGGTCAACTCCTGTTCTCAAGTCCACCGACGTACATGCCAAGCTACCCGACAAACTGGTAATTACGGTAAAGCTGTCCATATGGAGATTAGTGGTCAGCTGGTACTCGCGAAAAGGAACAGCATCATATCGCCCCGTATTGTTCGTTTAAAGATGAAAAGCAGCTATACATAGCCCTGGCTACATAATTCGCGATCTCCAGAAATGTATACAGGGCTACAGTTTCAGAATGAGCCTATGTTGGAATTGGGACACCCCTACCCCTTCATGTAAACGCTCAACACAAGGAGTATGCTCTCAGAAATAAAGAGCTGTGACTGCGGTGGGACCTTTTCAAAAGTAAAACGGGGCTTTATTAATACCTCAAGGGTACATACTAGTTCCTAAAATTCCAAAAACTGTAACTTTTGAAATTTTTAGGTACTATTATATACCTTTGTGGTACCAATATGGACCCTTTGAGTACAAATGTGTACCTTTTTGAAAAGGTGCCATCCTAGTGACAGCACTTGTCCTTTTATTTCGGAGAGTATAGGGGTAAGGGAAAGAGCTAGGGGTAGAATTGGGATTGGGCCAAAATCTCATTTACATTCCTGATTTGTCATGTCATGATTGTAACATGATCTTGTTTAAAGACAGTCTCATGAAAAACCCTTTAAGTAAAGTGTTACCAAGTGCGGTTTATTTATAAACTAATTTCGAGAGGATCACGTGCTTATGATCAACACAGCTGGCACCACATTAGCTCTGTAATCTGCAGAATCAGATGATTACGGACACATTATTAATAGTCAGAGCTTTTCACTCCAGTTATCTTCGTCTTAATGTTTACCCCCTTCCACCCCTACTCCCCCTAGCTTTCTTTTCTCCAATAGGGCAACACGGCAGCCCACAGCAAAAACGCCGCTCCTACCAAGCCAGTTGGCGTTTCTGTGCGGAGTTAGCATGTTCTCCCCATGTTCGCCTAGGTTTCCCACAGGTTCCCCTTTTTCCTCCAATTGTCTAAAGACATACACCAGTAAATTGACTAATCAAAATTATTATCTAAGATAAGCCTTAGCTTACATTTCCCACACGCCTACAAGCAGGGAGTTTTCGATACCTACCTGAGCTCAAACTCCCCTCTCGCCCTTCTAAGAGAAGGGAGCCCCGGGCTTGAGGATATTACAATCTCAGGGCTCTCTCTCGGGACAGCATGCTAATTACACTTTATCGATCATCAGCTAAGTGTGAATTCTTGAAAAATGGTTCGCTGGGAAGTTTGTCTTCACTCATTGCTTTTTATAAAACCGCAACAAATGCAATGAAAATATCCTATAAAGTAGCCTGACAACCCCACCCCCTCATCAACCCAGCTGATTCTCACACTATGCATGAGTCTTCAGGACTAGTAATGTTTGTGCGTGCGTCTGTGCGTCTCTGTAATGGATAGGGTGACGGATTGCGCAACGGTGCGTCTGTTGGGATAAATAGTGGCATTAGAGCCACCACAGGCCGAGACGAGCGTCGCTTACTGGCCTATGAAATCCGCAAGGTCCTGCTCTACATGATAAATGAGCCATAATCTGCTGTAAAGCATATTAAAGTCATATCGCATGATAGATAACAAGAGGGACAAGGGGGATATTTAGGCAGCCAGGATTAAAAATGAAAAGAGAGGAAATTTAAAACCCAGACCAAAAATACCAAAAAGAAATCAACCCCTCTTTATATTACTGATGAAAAGTGCACAAAATCTAATTTAAATTTTTAATGTCTCACGAACAGGTTGGTGCTAAATAAAGATCTGCTTTGCAATCAAACATATAGCTCTGATCTTCGATGGGGAGTTCCTAAAGGTGTTCGGATAAACCCAAGGGATCCCAAAAGCCCTAATGCAATTAAACTCGAGGCGTTCAATAAAATCAATGTCTGAGTTTGTCTGACATCACGTGCGACACGTTTGTACATTATTCATAGCACTCCGCGAGAACGAAAACGGCAGGGATTATTAAGAAAATGTCATTTGATTATGTCGCCGGACTGTGTAAAGTTTGATTAATCACGCTCGTGTGGTTTTAAATCACACTCTGACCAACACAAACTTTTACATCAACTCGTTTTTACATATTACTCGCCTCAAATTCTTGCTAATGCAGGTATTCATCCATTAAGCCGTTCATGTAATATTAATAATCTTATGCATATTCGATGGAGCCTTCAAAATGAGCGCCTTGTTTTTGCTCAAGGAAAACGCATATAAATCCTCCAAACCCAATTCCCAAGGTCACCGCAGAGACGTAATGTGTTTATCGCTCATAATAAAACCATTTGCATTGGAATATTGGGAGTGATGGACGTCTATGGGTTATTGATCGACACCTGCTGGCTTTCTGCAAGCGGGGAAATGACTGACCATCAGTCCAGCTCAATTTCTCGAGCGCTGATGGTGGGGCGAAGGTATATTCGCAGCAGGGCTTTTACACAACTCAAACTCACAGCAGGACGCTTGTGGAAATGAAACCTATGATGTCTCCGTGTTGGAAAAAATTGGTTAAAGGTGTTCAGATGCTCTACTGGAGCCCTCAAGAGCGAATCTGCAAAAACACAATGATTGGATTTTCTCTTCAACATCCTGCTTGTTTGCATTTTCAGCTAAACAAGATCCTTTTATTAGATTTATCTCTTAAAAAATGTCATTATTAGTCAAACCTGGTTAATTCTGAATGCGTACCGTATATAAATTTCTGGAGAGCATCAGATCCATCCCAGGAGGTATGTTTTTTTTGCAGTTTTTGAAATGTGTATAGGGGTACATATTCAAAATGAGCCTGGGTTGATTGCAAACATTCACAATTGTCGTACGTCATCTAAACATGCACAAAATGTAAATCAATAGCGGTCCAAAAGCGCAGCTAATGATAGAAGGATATTGTTGAAACATTGGCACCCATACGTAATAGGGCTGTGCAATTAATCGAAAATCCGATTTCGATTTCGACTTCTAACGATTATAAAAAACCATTAATCGAGATAAACGATTATTGCATTATTTACCGCCCCTTTCGAGTCGTACACATTTTGCTCTTAAAAGCGTGAAGGACCGCATGCTTATGTGTGTGTGCGGCACGCAGAGACAGTCAGCATTCGCTCTTATTCGCGCACTGAGACGAGCAGAGCGCACACATTTCATCTTAACAAGAGCGCTTTAACGGTCAAATAGGTGTCAAAACGCTGTGTTTAGTGATTATTCATATTAACCCTCATTTGTGTAATAAACAATTAAAGTGACAATTAAACCATTAAAGTGACAGCGCACTATTCCTGCTGCGGCATGTTTACATCATTAATCAAACAAAACGAGAAAATCCCTCACTGCTCTGGACTTTTGTAGCTAAAGTGTTTTTCTTACAGTGTAGATGCTTAAAGCAGTTTATTTCATATTTTTATTCTATTCTATTTATTTCTCTTTCCTTAGCAGCGTGGAAAATAACTATATATATATCCAGTTGAAGTCAGAATTATTAGCCCTATCCTGAATATTAGCAACCCTTTTCCTCCCCAATTTCTGTTAATGGAAAGAATATTTCTGCACATAATAGATTTATTAACTCATTTCTAAAAACCGATTTATTTTATCTTTGCTATGATGCACAGCACACAAGATTTGACTAGATATTTTTCAAAATGCAAGCATTCAGATTCAAAGTGTGATTCAAAGGCTTAATTAGGGTAATTAGGCAGTTCATTGTATAACAGTAGTTTCTTCTAAAGACAATCAAAAAATACATTGCTTAAGGGGGCTAATAATATAGACCTTAAAATGGGTTTCAAAATATTTAAACCTGCTTTTATCCTAGCCAAAATAAAACAAATAAACCTTTCGCCAGAAGAAAAAAAATAAAGAATTGCTTGCTCTGTTAAACATTATTCGGGAAATATTTGTTTAAAAATAATTCTCAGGAGTGCTAATAATTGTGGCTTCAACTGATAATCGTTTTGAATAATCGTGATTATGATTTTTACCAAAATCGAGCAGCCCTAATACGTAATGCATATTTTAAAAATCATCTCAAACATCAGAAAGCAAAACTGCAGTTTGTTATGAACATAATGTCTTGGTGCATTAGTATGGACGCTAAGTTAGCAGTCTTGATGTATATAATGTTAAGAGTTAGCAGGCTAGTCAGTCTGGGCACTTTAAAAAAGCTTCCGGAACACTTGTGTGCACATTTTGAAAAGGTTAGGCTTGAAAAAAATAAAATAAAAAGGTTAAAAAAAGATGATTGTTTAGTTTAGTATTGTCTCCGACAGGAAATAACTCTAGGCGCCTTCCTTTCTCCTGTCAACACACTCTGGTACAACCCTCATTATCTGAACAGCAAGTCACTCACTTATGATTGTACATTGGTGCAATCCAATTGAGAGATATTACATGAAGACATCACATAGTTCACCCAAAGCTGAATATTCTGTCATCATTTTCTAAACCCTTCACTTATTCTAAACCTGTTTGTGTTTCTTTATTTTAATGAGCACAAAAGAAGATATGCTGAAGAAAGCTGGAGACCGGTAACAATTGAATATCCACGTATTTGTTTTCCTACATGGAATTAAATCAATAGTTTTCAGCTTTCTTCAGAATATCTTCTTTAATGTTCAACATAATAAAAAAAACTCAAAAACATTAAACCATATTGAGGGCGAGAAAACGTTTTCATTTTTGGGTGAACTACCGTTGATTTCCCTTCAATTTCCAACAGATTACACAGTGTAAAGAGATTTATAAACCCGAGATACCTCCGCCAAAACTGTACATCCATATCCTGAAGAGAAGCAAAGTTTCCTAGAGCACCGTAAAGGTTAATGAGGTGTGTTTTGCGGCCGGCGAAGACAACGCTCGTTACGGAAGAAGGATCCTGCACGGCTGGAGGGGGTGACTGTAATGGCGGTAATGACGCCCCGCGGATCTCATTACCGGGGTTATTGATTCCTTCAGCCCACCTGCTTTCACCTCCACACCGCGACCGCTTCACTCTTTAACGGGCAACAAGCTGCGATAGATGCCGCGAGGGATGAACCGTCACGAGCACTTTTCTGATGCTCACTCACTCTCAGTCTCACACACACACGCGCGCGCGCGCACACCCTTCATTCTGCTGTTTTTTATTGGCTATTTTCCTCATGATGACCCAAAAAATGTGTATACACTGCTGAAAAATCCAGCTTAAACTAGCCTAGGCTGGTTCGCTGGTTTTAGCTGGTCGATCAGCCTGGTTTTAGAGGGGTTTTGGCCACTTCCAGACTGGTTTTCAGCCATTTCCAGCCTGGTTTTAGCTGGACAGGCTGGAAGACGACCAGCTAAAATCAGCTTGACCACCCAAAACCAGCTACGTCCAGCTTAAACCAGGATGGTCAAGCTGGTTTTAGCTGGTCACTTTCCAGCCTGACCAGCTAAGAACAGGCTGGAAATAATATTATTCATATTATTACACAGCTGTCTCCATTTCCCGTTTGATTTCCTGGACTACTTATACACCCTGCACCCGTTTGTTTGTCACAGAGTCGTTCGTCTATCTTGTCTGGTAATTCTTGTTAAAGTTGGTATGTTGTTCCTGAGCCTTGTCCTTGTTATCTCGCCATAGTTCCTTGTTTTGTTTTGTTGTTGTTATTTTGATACTTTGATTTTTGTACGTCTAGTTTTTCTGTTATCTCATTAAATTGCATTTGGATACTACACCTTTTGTCTCTGTCCATCAACATACCGTGACAGAATGACTCAGTGTCAAACAAACGGGTGCAGGGTGTATAAGTAGTCCAGGAAATCAAACGGGAAATGGAGACAGCTCTGTATGCAATCAGTATAAGTGAAAGCCGGGTGTGTGCACGAGGGAATGTATGGATATGTAGTTCTTTAACAACTGTAGTTCGCTATAATAGTTCGTGCCACCTAGTGGTCCATAACAGTCATGGCAAAAACTCTTTCAGAACATAGTTCTGCTGTAGATCAGAAGCATATTAAAGTCGGAAAAGTTGTTTTGCTTAAACATGACCCAGTGGAAATTAAAATTTGAGTTATATTTCTACAATGAATCAGCTGCCTCGTCAGTTCAGTGAACATTCTGATCTCTTCTGAGAAAAACATTCATCACCTCATGAGTCTGCTTTCGGGAGATCAATGTGAAGCTGTTAATTGGTGCTTGAGGAATTTGTGTATGTAACGGATATATCAGTGAAAATTAATGACGAGGCCAAGTGACAAGGTAATTTAAGGAGATTAGTTGCGAGCTTGCCAATGTTCCTCCTTACAGACTGTTTCGGCGAGGGTTCATGGAGACAAATCCTGCTGTTTGGACACCGTGACCTGCGGGAGGAGCTGGAGTCTGCAGGCTGGGCCCGGGCCAGGACTGGCAGAGGGAGGTGCAGATGGCCGAGTCGCCACCTTCAGTTGGAGGATTCGCTGTGTTGGGAGCAGATTCGGGAGCAGGGTGTGAATTGCAGAGGGGTTTGGGGGGGATCTGAGCCCCCAATTAACGCTCGATCCTCCTTGAGGAAATCAAAGCACTTTAATAGTTTGCTCTGATCTCTGTCCTAAATAACATTAATAATTAAAATTTATCAGACTATGCGAGAAGTCATTCAGCTGCAGATCAAGAGGACCAAGAGACTTTTTAAGTGTTTACAAGACACTTTTCTCATAAACTATGTGTTCGTATTTACATACAGTTGAACCCTTTTGAATTTTTTCTTCTTTTTTTTTAAGTATTTCCCAAATTATGTTTAACAGCAAGGAAATTTTCACAGTATGTCTGATAATATTTTTTCTTCTGGAGAAAGTCTTATTTGTTTGAATTCGGTTAGAATAAAAGCAGTTTTTATTTTTTTAAACACCATTTTAAGTTCAATATTATTAGCCCCTTTAAGCTATACATCATTTCAATAGTGTACAGAACAAACCATCATTATACAATAACTTGCTTAATTACCCTAACCTGCCTAGTTAACCTAATTAACCTAGTGAAGCCTTTAAATTTCACTTTAAGCTGTATAGAAGTGTCTTGAAGAAAATCTAGTCAGATATTATTTACTGTCATCATGGCAAAGATAAAATAAATCAGTTATTAGAGACGAGTTATTAAAACTGTTATGATTAGAAATGTGTTGAATAAAGCTTCTCTTCGTTAAACAGAAATTGGGGGAAAATCAACAAGGGGGCGAATAATTCAAGGGGGCGAATAATTCTGACTTCAGCTGTATATATTAAAAGTAAAGTAAAATTAGATGCATACAGTTTGACCTACAGTATCCTCCAAAATAGCTAATCAGAGGTGACTGTAGGTCAGAATATACTAAATATCCTTTAAAACACTGAATATTGAATATGTTTTATTAATAGAATAGATGTAACATATGCAAGTTTTAGGAACAACAATTAATAACTTGTCTTCAAGTTGATCCTTTGATATCAGAAGTGGCTTATATGAAAGGCAAAGATTGCGCTTATTTTACCTAAATAAAATATGATCATTTTTTTTATTTTAATTATTTAATTAAGGTCTGACTTTGCTGAGACAAAAGTCTTGTCACTGAACAGAAATTCTGTCCAGTATAGAATATAAAGTCCTGCTGCAGTGGAAACAGAATGAATATTGTGTCTGACTCCATCATGAGCTTGGAGGACTGCATCCATACATCTCTGACATGACTAAAATCTCTGATTAAAAAAGTCATCTGGAATGGCAAAGAAAGGGTTTTTGCAGGACTCCCAGAGTTCCTCAAGATTCTTTGGATTGATCTTCAATGCCTTTTGCTGCATTTTACCCCAGACATGTTCAATAATGTTCATGTTTGGTGACTGGGCTGGCCAATCCTGGAGCACCTTGACCTTCTTTGCTTTCCAGAACTGTGATGTGGAGGCTCAAGTATGAAGAGCGCTATCCTGCTGGAGAATTTGCCTTCTCCTGTCGTTTGTAATGTAATGGGCAGCACAAATGTCTTGATACCTCAGGCTGTTGATGTTGCCATCCACTCTGCAGATCTCTCGCACACCCCTATACTGAATGTAACCCCAAACCATAATTTTTCCTTCACCAAACTTGACTAATATCTATGAGAATTTTGGGTTTTGGGATCGGGATGCAGTTCAACAGATGATTCATCTAAAAAATCTACCTTATGTCACTTTTCCAAATGATCAACTAGAAGTCAAGTTATTATTTGTTGCTTTTACAACTGGGATTGACGACAATGGGGGGCTGGGGGGTTTAGAGGGGTGTCACGGACAAAGAAGGTTGGGGAGTTGAGGATGAAAAGGGTTGGGAAATTGAAGTGAGGGATGTGTGTGAGAAGGGGGATCGGTAAAATGAGGTGCCGAACCAGGTTACAGAGGTGCTAGTTCCGGATCCGGCACAAATTAAGCCCTATATATATATATATATAGTACATATGTACATATGTACATATGTACATATATATATATATATATATATATATATATATATATATATATATATATATATATATATATATATATATATATATATATATATATATATATGCATATAATTTTCTTTATCCTTTTTAAAGAATATATATGCTTTAAAAAGGATAAAGAAAATTATATGCATTTTTGTTATATATATTTATACACACAAATGGGCAAATTATAGTAGATTTTGACACATTGGCTCAGTTTGGATCTTCGATTTGACAATTTTAGATGTAAGATTTTTACATTTTGGCTTTTTAAAAACTAACTTGACTGAAATTGAATGAAATTTGGCTACTTGATGCAAAAAAATGCAAAAAAAAAATCACAAAGCAAATAAATAAATAGCAATATTTTTGTTTAATTATTATATTTAATATAGAGTTTTAAAAATTGAATTTCCATAAAAATTATTTCTGAACTCATGCAATTAAAATTTTAAACATCAAGTCAAAAGTATTTGTCACAATCACCAGCAATCTAGCAGTTAACTACAAATCTGTCACGGAACTGGACTTCAAATCCCATCATGCACCTCACACACACACCAGCTCCAGTGCTCTCTCTTATTGCACACACACAGCTGAAAACGAATCCTAGACTGATAACATGGACTAAGTTTTCACCTCTCACAGACACACACATTGCTGAGTCTTGTTGTATGTTTACCTGTAACGCTGTGGAATGTTTTCTTTGTTTAGTTTTACCATGCCTTTAGATCCTCGCCTTGTTTCTCTGTTTATCCTGTTTGCCGCTTGCACTGACCTCTGCTTGTGACCACGACTACACTATTGGATTACCCTCATGATATTGTTTGTTCCTGTTTGACTATTGCCTGCCTGACTAAGCTGTTAATAAACTGCGTTTGGACCCTCACCTCCATTGTCACCCGACCTCTAATGTTACAGTATTAATGTTTACACTTCACATGCTTTTTTTTTCTAGTTTATCTGTCACAAATACTTTAATGTCATTGTGTTTTGTCTGCAAATCTGTTTGAATTAAGACGTTTGGGAAGATTGATGTTATGTAATTGGCTGGATGTGGTTTATTGTTGGCAACAGATGGCCGATGCTGTCAGGAACAGATGGGGGCCGCACTGATCACAGAGGGACACGCTGTCGTGTTTTTACTTCAAAGCAGTCAAAACATAATTTTTATGACACTTCTTGTAAACCCCTGATGCTGACAAGTTATTAAATAAATTCGTGTTTAGTTAATAGATTTTTCAGAGGAGAGAAAATTGCTTTTGAATTAATATTTGTGCTTGAAATTTGTCATAATGACTATAAAAATGTCTAAAAAAATTCAGTATATTTTTCCCACCTTTTTATAGGACTGGGGGAGGACAGACAGAAAAGCATTGGGAGCAGAGGATGGGGAAGAATTGGCATAAGACCTCGAGCCCGGAATCAAACTCGGGTCACCGTTAGCATCATGGTGCTATATGTTGGCTCTTTTAACCAATAGTGCAGGGGTGGCCAACCCTGTTCCTGGCGAGCCACCTTCCTGCAGATTTCAGTTGCTACCCATATCAAACACACCTGAAGCAATTAATAAGGACCTGAACAACACGTGATAATTACAAGCAGGTGTGTTTGATATGGGTTGCAACTGAAATCTGCTGGAAGTTGGCTCTCCAGGAACAGGGTTGAACACCCCTGCACTAGGCTATGGCGCCAACAGAAATGATTATGTTTTTAGGTAAGTTTTTTTACACCACAAAAATAGGGAACAATTAACAGCTGAAGACACGCTCACAAAATAAATTACGTTAAATTAAACAAAAATTTCTTCGAACAAAACAACAAGGAGATTTTTTTTAAAGTATATTATATACATTATTAATTCTTTCATTTTCTTTTCGGCTTAGTCCCTTTTATTAATCTGAGGTCGCCACAGCGGAATGAACCGCCAACTTATCCAGCACATGGGTTTTTTTTTTTCGGATTTTATACATTATTTTGCATATAAATTGCAATGCCATATAATTTATTTACGTTTATTCGTTAAGCTTTGTTTGCTTTGTTTTTAGTTTCATAACATTATGTACAGTACATTATCTTAATTAGTATATCATTGTCAAATCATAACATTATTTATACAGTTAAAGCTGATATATTATTACGTTATATTAAGTTGTTGCTATATCAGTCTCAAATTATATTATATATATATTTTTTTTTCTTAAGTTTTGCTTTTAATTTCATAGCTAGCATTAGCATTACATAAAGTAAATTATAATTATTAGACATATTATGTCTACTGGCGCAGCAGGTAGTGCTGTCGCCTCACAGCAAGAAGGTTGCTGGGTCGCTGGTTCGAACCTCAGCTCGGATCAGCACAGTTGGCGTTTCTGTGTGGAGTTTGCATGTTCTTCCTGCGTTCGCGTGGGTTTCCTCCGGGTTCCCCCACAGTCCAAACACATGTGGTACAGGTGAATTGCGTAGGCTAAATTGTCTGTATAGTGTTTGAGTGTGTGTATGAATGTGTGGATGTTTCCCTGAGATGGGTTGCGGCTGGAAGGGCATCAGCTGCGTAAAAATTTGTTGGCGGTTCATTCCACTGTGGCGACCCCGGTTTAATAAAGGGACTAAGTCGACAAGAAATTGAATGAATGAATGAATGTCTATACTATAACATTATGTACAGAGTAAATCAGATTATTTATTCATGACTTGATTTAAAATGTAAAACAGTACATGATATTTAAAGTTAATCCCTGTAAATAATATAGATTTTTAAAAATCTCTTATGTGATTGGTTTCTGTGGCGGGCACTGTTTCTTTAAAATGATAGTTCACCCAAAAATGTAAATTCTGTCATCATTTATTTTCCACCTTACTTTTTTCAAACATTGATGACTTATTTCTGTTTCTGTAAAACACACACACAAAAATATAGTTTGAAGAAAGCTGAAAACCCGTAACCATTGTCTTACATATTTGTTTTTCCTATATATGGAAGTCAATCGTTAAGAGTTTTCTTACATTTTTCAAAATATCATTTTTTGCTTTAACAGTAAGCTAAAAATAAATAGAAAACAGAAGAGATGGTATTTGACCCAAAGTGTACAGGTGATCATTGTCAATTGGCTGTCCACGACCATCCTAGTATTACTCATTCAAAGACATATAAGTAGGTACTTGAGCAATTACATTGACAGTTATTATGGAAAACACACATAAAGTGGATTTGTTCTTATTTACACCAGAGACTGTATTATTTTTTTATGGAGATTACGTCTCTTTAAGGTTAACAAGCAGATTATGATGTTGTGGTATAAAGCAGTTCTTGAAAGCATTATCAGGGATGGTATCACAGTGTGGTTTGGCACCTACTGTGTAAATCGAAATTGTTGCATCTCTTAAAGACAGGATGGATAATGGTTGGGCTTGATGAATATTTTAATCCTCAGGTTTTATATGGGAATTTTCCATCCTCAATCAGGTGGAAAGGATTCTGAATGGTCCAACTTATTTTTTCTTTCCACATTATGAACTGCTTCGAGTCCCTAAGTGTAGGTTGAACCGATATAAGAAACCCTTTGTACCTGTTTCAGTGGGTTTATTTAACAAGAGTTTATCTTAATTAGCATTATAATTATTGTAACTGCTGTTTTTTGGGTTGTTTTTATTGTTTGTTTTATGTAATGTCTGCAGCAATATGGTTATGTCCATAACACATTTCCTGTCAAGGACAATAAAGTTTACTGCTACTACTACTACTAAAGTATAAAGAAACTCCTAAAGGTTTGGAACCACGTGAGGGTTTGTAAATAGTGTGTCAAGTTTGATTTTTAGTTGAACTGTACCTTTAAATGTAGTGCGCGCGCCTGCTCGCTCTCTGTATAAGCGGCGTCGTGAGCGCGCAGCGGGTGAACGCGCCCAAGTTTCGCGGCAAACGCAGAACAGGCGAATCTCCTCACAAATCAGCCTCAACGCCGGTCAGGTGAGTTTTTACGATTTATATTTCATTTCCGTCAACATTAATGAATATCTGAAGGTGATTTAGGTTTAGAAAGCGTTTTGAAAGGTGTGTATTGCGTTTACAGGAAATGTCAGTTATTTTTACACAGAATATCCGAACTAAATGGCTCAGCTGTCATGACAAAAACTTAATTTCATCGTTCATATAGAGAATATAAATGGTTTTTCCTTATTTTTTATGGTTACTGGATGTATCTGCTTAATGCTTGCGTATTTATGTGTTTAGTTATGTATATGAACAGAAAAGTACGAAAAAGTAACACATATTAACGTTACCTGTTTTACCATGGTATTATTTAAAATCTCTAAATTACTTGCTATTTGAGAAGTCTGTTTATAATATTACGATAGTAAGACCATGTTTTTGTACAATTTACCACGCATTAACGTTATGTTTTTGTTTTGGAGTGAATACCCTTCGGTACCATGGTAAATTTAACAAATTTAACATTCAATATCATATTTGTATCGCTGAGGTAAAGTTGGTTTTATAGTCACAGATTTGGACTTTCTCCTTAATAGTTTAATTTCAGAAAAGTATCCTTTGCAAATTCTGAACATTGAAATCATTAGCAGCCAATGACTATCGAAGTACACATTGTTCACAGTCAAATGTTGTTTTGAAGTCGTTTAACGTTTAATTTTTAGACCCAATATTCAAAGTACCATGGTAAACAATATAGAGAGCACATCATAACATATCATCAGGTTACTGAATGAATGTGTAAATATAAAACCAACTTTACCTCAATATTTGTATCATGATTGTGCTTGTACTATATTCCTTTATTACCATGTTCTTTTGGACCTGTACATTAACAGTATCATTTTTGTACCATAGTACCATCTCACTGCTTTTCTTTCTACAATAACACAATATAATATAAAACATTATGCATTTTACAGGGTAATAGTCTCACATTTCATGGTATTTCATTATTTTGTTGGCATGTGATGGTAACGCACAGCTTTCAATGTTTATTTATTTTCCCACACTATTCACATTCGTAATATATATTGAAAGCCTTGAGATTAAATCATGATATTATGAAATTCAAAAGCTGTACAGCAGTCTAAAAAAATAGCTTTGTACAAATGAATTCTACAGTACATCTATGGCTTGAAACCAAATTCAAAAAGTCTTAAAATAATGCATTAATCAGCTTTTAATGTAATAGGGCTATAAAATATGAGGCTATTTGATATAATGGCTATATTATGGCACAGAGCGCGTACTCCGGTCTAGGATCATTTTTCTCATCTGGAAACTTCTGCATCTGAACTGCTTCTATTCAATTACATCTGTCTCCCACGTCCATAAAGCATCTCTGTAAAGTTCAGCATTATTAATCTCAGTCAGAAAGTACAGGACAAAAACAATCCATGAGGTTTTCGGTGCAAAAATAGTACACGCTTCAGGCAAAATTAATTACAGCGTCAGGCAATTACACTTGAAAATTAGCCTGAAGTGACGAATGGGGCGTAGCCGTATGATAATGCGCATCTTTAGGCCTGATCAAGACAAGTGACGTGAATTTAATCACATTTGAATTGGAGAAATCACACTTTTCAATTAGTTGACGCACTTGTATTCGCATTTTCATCTGCGTTTTAGAGCTGGCACTGGATTTCGTGTCAGAATGAACGTTTATCTCCAACACGGAACATCAAACACTGATTTGATTCACAAGAAAGAAGTTTTAGTAGGGCTGGAGGATATGACCAAAAATAAAACCCCAGTTAATTGAACACACTACCTCGATTTTTGATTATTGAGCAATTTATTTTCAGTGTATTTATTTATTTTTTCCTCTCATACTTCATTATTATCATCTGTACTTTAACTCTCAATAGTTCCCACCCAATACCAAAATAACCAGCAACAAAGAATACGATTTACCTAACGTATTTTTGCATTTTCTTTTTTTTTTTTGTGATATTTATGACATATGAATAATGCACTCATTGCTATGTCTGGGGAAACTCCCAAGCGCTCCGTTTTTCCCAACGTTATTTCAGGCAATTCGTAACTTTGTGGTGTAGCGGCTAATTTGTATGAATTTGTATGACCTCATTCGAAAATTACGATTTGCTCATCCCCCAATGACGGTTGGGTTTAGGGGTGAGATCGGGTGCCACCCCTTTTTAATAAACATTACATTTTCTTATGACTGAACTCGTAAGAAGTCGTACATGTTAGCTACTTAACTGACAAAACTAAAAATATTTACACTTCCTCATGAGATTTGGTTGTTTTTTTCACATGTGGTAATACGTTTTTAAAGGGGAAGAATTAACGGGATTAAAAAAGCAAAATAACTGACATGGGGGGATTACGTCAGTTATGGTGTATTTTCGATTATTTGTCCAGACCTATTGTTTTGTGACTTTAATCATGCGCTACACTGATTGAATTTAATGACATCTGAATTCAATAAACAATATTTTTTAATGGTTAATGTGTTTACGTTCACATTTTTAACTGCATATTTTGAGCTGGCAGTGTTTTTTTTGTTGCATTGAGCATTTTCACCGCAAAAAGTTTTGATTATCAAACATTGATTGTTTTTTTTTTAATCACTTTCATGAACAATTTGAAGTGACACAGTACACTCTCAGAAAAAAAGGTACAATGAGGGTACAATTTTGTTCCTAGAGGGAACAAAATATAAAATTGTACCTTTAAAGGTCCCATATTGGTCCTTAGGGTACAATTTTGTACCCAAATGGGCTATAAAGGTACAAATGTCCAGATTTAGGTTTGAAAGGTACATTTTTGTACCTTTTATAGCACATTTGGGTACAAAATTGTACCGTAAAGGACCAATTTGGCACCTTTAAAGGTACAATTATATATTTTGTTTCCCTATAGGAACAAAATTGTACCCTCAGCTCATGATAAGATCAAGACACTATATAACAATAATTTAAATGTATTAATACTAAACATTAATACTAAAATACATGATTTAAAAATATAATAAATAAATAAATTGATTGAATTAAATATTTTCATAATTATTTTTTTTCATGTATTTACATTACATTTTTTCTCAAAAATGTTAATAATTTAATTTATAATTAAATGTAATTTTAATCATTAAAAACGTAAATACTGGTCTTTGCTTACTGTTTAAGTCGCTATAGTATATATGGGATGTAGAATAAACCATGCAGAGTGACAGCATCTTCATACAGGTGGTGATGGTGCTGTCTCTTTAAGAATTTGGCTTGTTGAGACGTTATAGTAGTGTTTGTTACTGAGGCGGTCCGTCGACTATGCTGGCTGTTTACACAGAACTTCGCACGCTTTTCAAAGAAAAGTCTATTTTGGAGTCCACACTTTTCAGGTAAGAATGTATTAAAGATATATTTTCAGTCTCATTTTTACATGTGAAGCCGTGTTCTGTTGATTTTGTCTGACTCTCTGGTCTCGGCTTTCCCCCGCTTTGTGCTCCGGGCTGGCTGATGTACGTTGGCCTGCAGGATGGAGTTTGCTAAGATGTCTGCAGCTTATTAAAGAAGTTAATACAATGTGATATCGAAGTCACCGAGGGACATAACCTTATAGACGGTGAGTACTATATGCTGTTAGTTTTCTCGGTGTAAAAGTTCCCTTTATCGCCTACGTTACGTATTCGCGCCTTATATGTTACGTAACTGCTTTATTAATAAGTGTTGCCACGGCGGAATATTATCGCAACCCAGATAGCAAAATACACTTGGGCCAGTTGCGGCTAGATTCTCGCCTGCCCGAGTCCGTCTGCTGTATCGTTACTCGGGCCAGATGCGGCGGCAGAAGCGAGCCGACGCTGCCGTAACCGTGCACCGGAATCGGGCCGTGAGTAATGTGCGGTGTGGCCCAGAGCTGCCGCGACTGAAGTCTTCATATACCTTGATATAAAACCTTTTGTTATTAATACTGGAATTTGTAATTATCAATAATGTTTTATATTTTGAGGCCATTTTCTAGCCACGGTTGACCGCGGAAATGTATTTTTAGAAGGTTATATACACCGCCATTTTGTGAAGAAAAATCACAATTTTGTCACCGGCAAAGCGACTGATTATGTAAACGTGGCTAGTTACAAACGTGGCGTGTGTATGCTTGTACATATCTTTGTTTCAGTGTCTAAGTTACATTAATGTTGAGGAGTGTCCACAAACTCTCATGTCCAGAATTGTTGGTGCTTTAC
The DNA here is from genome assembly GCF_052040795.2 of Danio rerio. Taxonomy (NCBI): domain Eukaryota; kingdom Metazoa; phylum Chordata; class Actinopteri; order Cypriniformes; family Danionidae; genus Danio; species Danio rerio. The sequence goes on from NC_141042.1 coordinate 4,859,666, forward strand.
TATCGTTTAACGTTATACTTATATATAAATAAAATACTATAAATAAATAGTTATTGCTTTATCTTATTGCTTTCCTGAAGTTTATGAAGTTTCCAATTGTCTTTCAGGACAAGATTGAACAACATAATGCAGCCTAACAGCATTAGACCAATGAAGGCATGTCATATGAAAGCATGGCTCAGTTACAAGATGTAAGTATGTTTCATTATCTATACCATGGTTTTAATGGCTTACATACTATTTTAAATTTGTAGGTTTTTACTTACAAACAACAATAAATGTACACCCACGTGTTTAAAATTATTTTCTAGGTTTTCATCGAAAGATGAGAGATCAACTGAAGAATGCTATGGACCTGACTCTAAGGTACTCTTTCTAAACTTTCTCCACTTGATTAATATTATTAAATTTTAGCTTTGGATGGATTCCTTCATATTTGTTTGTATGCCACATCTTATGTTCCAGGAATTGATTTTACAGCAGCACTTCTCATGTTGCCAGCCTTGTTAAGCGAGACACTTCAACATTTCGTTGTGCTCTGGTGCGTATGTTGTTTTCTGTTTAGTATATGCTGTGATAAATGCATTTTATAATGCTTGATATTCTTTATATTAGGATGACGCAGTGGGTAGTGCTGTCACCTTACAGCAAGAAGGTCGCTGGTTCGAGCCTCGGCTGGGTCAGTTGGCATTTGTGTGAGGAGTTTGCATATTCTTCCAGTGTTCGTGAGGGTTTCCTCCAAGTGCTCCGGTTTCCCCACAAGTCCAAAGACATGCGCTATAGCTGAATTTGGTAAGCTTATTTGTCTGTAGTGTATAAATGTGTGTGTGAATAAGTGTGTCTGGATGTTTCGTAATACTGGGTTGCAGCTGGAAGGGCATCTGCTGCATAAAACATATGCTGGATAAGTTGGTGGTTCATTCCACTGTGGCGACCCCAGATTAATAAAGGGACTAAGCCAAAAAGAAATTGAATGAATGAATGAAATTTATATTAGTCTTTTAATCTGTGATACTTTTTTTTTAAATCAGTGAATATTAATTATTTTCCTTTCTATGCATGTTGATTTTCTCTTCATCAGTGATAGAGGGACTGATATTAATGTAATTATTGCTTTGTCATTTACAGTGAATCATCTTCACCACATCCAACAGTTCAAGTACAGGAGGACACCACCGACTGGACAACTGTGTTAACAAGACGAGTCACGGCAGTCTTCAGAGTTGATGGGATTGCGATTGGCCGGGCTAATGATGTGGACGAATATACATTTTTGACATATCCATCTTATTAGAAGAACACCTTGATGTTTCTGCAGTGGAATGTTTTGAATGAACTGTGGACAGTGACAAGCCTGGATCTACTCCAGTTACCAGAGTGATCAACCTTGTTTTTTGTTTCTCTACATGCTCTTGGGATAATCACAATCAAGTTAATCCAGCACACTGCTATCATTCATGCATAAAGCAAATTTTTAAATAACTTGTGGTCCTAATGACTATCAAAGAACATTTTCCAGATATGAGTGCTTTACATGTCATGTTTATCAAAAGCATAAACACATATTGTGTTACAACAAATTACAACTCCACTTGAGGATGATGAGGAGTAATCTACTGGTGTTGAGGAAGAGGCTACTGATGTATTTGGTTTTCTGCACTGTTGAAGCAATTTATAGAGAAACATTGCCTTCATTCTGAAATACAGAGAAAATTTTGATGACAAATTATTTATTATGACTGAGTATTCTGACTAAAGACAAATACTTTGGACTTTATAAAGTGCAGTACTTGATGTAGCCTGTGTAATGTGTTTATAAATCTTAAACAGTATTCTTGTGGTCTTTGTATTAAGGGTAGATTATATACTGTACAATGAGTGAACAATTTTTATTTGTTTTCTAAATTGTTCTTTTTACTGTTTTACATGTCTGCTTTATATTTACTGTGTAATTTTATTTCTTGACACATTCAGTTGTGAGTTGTAATGAAATATTTCTACATTAATAAATAAAAATGGACATCTGCGAACCGAAATATTTTATTTATTTATTTGTGCATGCAGTCACCAAAGGATCAAAATGCCTGGGTCAGTACCCTGAAAATGCTATATAATATAAAAAGGTACATTTTTGTACCTTCGGTGGGGGTACAAAATTGTCCCTTAAAGGGTACAAATGTAGAAGGTACAATTTTGTACCTTTAAATAGAGGTACAAATTTGTACCCTTAAGGGTACCACCCCAGTGGCCAATTTTGTACCTTTTTTTCTGAGAGTGTAGTACAGAATCACATTTTTGTTTCACTTCACTTAAGAGAGCAATTTTAAATGATTAACTTTTAGTCATGATACAGTGATTCAACTTAACGATTAATTTTATAAAGCACACCTTTTTTAAAATTATTTTATTCACATTATATAAAGTTTATTTATTTATTCATATTTATTCATTTATTTATAAAATGTATTTATTCACATTTTCATTTGCATATTAGAATTACCAATAATGTTAGTTAAAATAAAGCTTTTATCACTGGCAAATTGAACACTGATTGCGCTGCATGTATTGATTTGCTAAAATGAGCTGATACGAATTACTCAGAAGTTTAATTATTTTTTTAATTCATTTAAAAATATTTTTTATAATCTCATTCAGATGGTATCCCCAGCAGGCACAGGACATTAACATTGATGTCAGATTGACATTGTACCCGAATGTCATTGCGACATTGCATTTTGTTTGGAAATTAAAATTGGGTTGATGTCAGTTCGACATCAATGTCCAACATCCAACCTAAAATCAACCAAATACCAGAGTCTAATGATGTTACAGCTTGACGTTGTGTGGACATTATCACTATGACGTCCATCGGACAGATTTTGGTTGTCATACCTGACTAATAAATGTCAGTATTTGACGTCAGTATGATGTTGGTTTAAGATGTTGGCTCAACGATGGATTTTGGTCACTTTCCAACACAACCTAAAATCAACAAAATATCAACGCCACATGATGTCATTATTGGATGCCAAGAAAGCGTTGTTCTTAGACGCTGACTTGTCATTGAGTTTTAGGGTGCTTTCACACCTGTGAATCGATTCAGTTGTTCCGAAACAGAGATTACAACTGTTACATTGTTGCTCTTTGCTCTTGGAGCGGTTCGCTTTCACACTGCAAAGATTCTAATCGGACCAAAAGAGCTAAAACAAGTCACGTGCGAGTAAACTCTCCTTACATTGGTGAGTGTCAGGGTTTATTTTGCAGCGTCCCGCTAAGCTGTCAGGAGAGGTGGCAGTTTGGTGGTGATTGACAGGGTGCGCGTGACGTGTCTGAGGAGAGATGCGGTGGGGAGGGGTGAGAAGGGTGCGCGACGATGCCTATTTGAGGACTGGGAGAGAGACGCGAGATTAGCGGGAGATCATCACTCGTTTGCGGGCATCCGGAGACTCGCGAAACGTCCTGCCTACTCATAATTCTCTCTTCATATAGCCGTATGCCTATTACATATACGTAAAACACTGTGATGTAACCGCGCTCGGATCGGATGGCTTTCTCACTGCAATCGAACCGCTCCAGGGTTTGTTTCAATCGAGCCGAGACCACCTCATTCAAGCAATCTCGGAGCGATTACTTTGGCGCGGAACAGAGCGCGATTGCCCTGTTCACATATGCCAAACGAACCGCGCTAACTGGGCAAACGAGACACGTTCCGAAACAAAAGTGTAGGTGTGAAAGCACCCTTAGTCACCTGATGTCACAACCTAAACTAACCTAATAGTAATGTCTTATGAGGTTGTGGGTCTGCTGGGATTAATCACATTTAAATGAATAATAAAAAAAAGGAATTTTAGAACTGGCACTGGTCTAAGTTATGAACTAATGATCAAACATTGGTTTGTTTTGATTTGCAAAAAAGATCCTAATTAAATGACCCATCAAATAATTAATTTTATCATATACAGTTTGGAGTGCATGCCAATGATTCACTTCACCAGTTTAAATGACTCTCTTTGAATCAGGAACTCCACTGATTTAATGTGATCACTTTTTAATTTGATAAACAACACTTTTTAGTTTGCCTGGCTGCAGTGTGCTTTTGATTTACTTCACTGAAAAGAAACAGTTTAAATGACTCAACGAATCCTCTCCTATACACTGATTGCATTTAATCACATCTGAATTGGAGAAATTACACTCTTTTTCATTAGTTAATGCGTTTTCACATTGCGCTTTCTACAGCTGGCCAGGGTTGAAAAGTTAGACTAGATTCCTCCCGTTTCATCAGCGGCACAGGACTGTGGTTGCATTATTTTACTTTATTCAGGTTATTATTTATGTTAAAGCAATTAGCTGATGCTTTTATCCAAATTTGTCCAAACAACAAAACAGCAACAGCAATATTTGTAGTACACATTGGGAGGATAACAAAATATTGATAAAATTGTCTTTACAGTTCCCCAAATTAAACTCTTAGCAATGCATACTAATCAAAAATTAAGTTTTAATCAGTGTTGGGCAGTAGCATTATTCATGCGTCAAAATCAGCTTCCTTCGTGCATCAAATCCGCTTCATTCGCTCTTCAAATTCACTTCACAACAAACACAGATTCGCGTGATGTGCAGGGCTTCTGTCTGCCCGGTGACTGTAGCTTCGTTGCTAAATTGCAAACATGGATTTTATTGAGAAAATAACAGTGTTTATGTGCTTAATGAAGGCTGAAAAACAGCGACGATTCGTTTGGAGCCGTGTCCGAGTTCACTAGATCCTTTTAGTGGTGCACCCAGCTCTGTGAGCTCATAAATTACTTCTGACATTTAACCTGGATGATGGAAGTATTCAGCGGTGCTTCCGATTGAGCCAAGTCTAGTTTGATGAACTGATGTCGGTGTGGGCAGGAGGATTTTCCCCCAGGACACCAGCAACAGGCGCTAGTCATAATCCCGCCCCCACAAGAGCAATCTCCTGATCGTTCGCCGTTCGCACATATCGCGTCGCAGGATGTCTATTTGTGCCTTTGCATTGACTTAACATGTAAATCACTCATGCTTTTTGTAACGATCGATTCTGAGGCAGCCTGATATTTTTATTTGACAGGAAAAAAAACATGATTGGAAAAAAACAGCCGGTTCTTAAAAAGGATACAGTCTGTGTTTTCATTTTGTAAGTTCTATCTATTTCTATCTATTTTTTTTATTTAGGTAAAAAATATATTGAGCAGGATTATTTTATTCTTTTTATTTAGTTTATTCTCTTTTTTTCTATGCTGTTGGAGACACTGCAGTGAAGATGTGCTGTTATATTCTGTATTCTGCTGTGCGCATGTTAAAATAAATT
>NC_141042.1:4867500-4887500 GCF_052040795.2 Danio rerio
GAATTATTAGCCCTCCTGTTTTTTTCCCCAATTTCTGTTTAATGAAGAGCAGATTTTTTTCAGCACATTTCTAAACAAAAGTTTTAATAACTCATTTCTAATAACTGATTTATTTTATCTTTGTCATGATGACAGTAAATAATATTTGACTAGATATTTTTCAAGACACTTTTATACAGCTTAAAGTGACATTTAAAAGCTTTACTAGGTTAATTAGGCTAACTAGGCAGGTTAGGGTAATTAGGCAAGTTATTGTATAATGATGGTTTGTTCTGTAGACTATTGAAAAAATATAGCTTAAAGTGGCTAATAATTTAATAATTTAATTTAATAATAGCTTAAACCTTTAAATGTTTTTTAAAAAATTAAAAGCTGCTTTAATTCTAGCCAAAATAAAACAAATAAGACTTTCTCCAGATTATCAGACATACTGTGAAAATTTCTTTGCTCTGTTAAACATCATTTGGGAAATATTTAAAAAAGAAAAAAAAATCAAAGGTGAGCTAATAATTCTGATTGCAACGTATAAACATTAGATAACATATTTTAATTGAATATTTATTTCTCTTATTTGCATCTCTATTATATCAAGTTTATTAACATGGAGTGTATTCAGTTTCATTAGGAGTTTTTGCTGCAACACCCTGTTCACATGGGTTCCCACTGATTCCTGCTGACTTTGAGTGGAGCAACTTCAAGCGTTACCCAACTGAATCTTGAATTCATCGAGTCACATTGGGCCTGTTGTTTGTGGCAGAAGTTGAAAAATGTGTAACTTCTCACACACCAATTCAGTCATTATCCAATCAGATCGCTTTATGCAAATACTAGTGCAGATGCTAGCCAATCACGTTCACGCAACACCAGAAAATGGAGGAAAAGCTTATTATCATGATTGGCAATCATCAAATGCGTTACGATCGATCTTTATGTTCATCTTTATACACGACTACTATTATTATTTTTTATTCTTATTGTGTCGCGGTCCAAACTGGATGTGATTGGCTGTTGTCACTTTGGGAATTGCGTCAGCGTGAGCTTCAGACACGCCCTCCGTCAAGTGTTGAGGCCAGCATAAGTTTAAAGTAGATGACTATGTAGGTCAAACAGTTTTTCCCCTCATCCCTCTGTCGTCCTGTCCTGCTGAATGTGTGTTGTAGAAAAAGTCCATTGTGGCGCACTGCTGTCCGTTTGGTTCACTCTCTTCTGTCCGTTCGTTCACTCACTGCGTCTCTTCTGTCCATCATCCGCTCATCAGACTCAATAATTTATGCTCTGATTTGAGATGTGAATTAAAGATGTCAGAAGTGCTGACAGGTCGATTTCTGCATCTCCAGAGGTGAACACACATATTCAGACCTGATCCAGGGTCAGCAGCTCTTACAAACTTACTTCCCATACTCTATATGCAGACTTTTATTGAATTCATGACTCATGTTTTTCCTATTTGATTACAAGGCATTTTTATTCAAAGTTATTCAGCAGATGATTAAGTGAGTCATTTATTCAGAAAGCGTTTTGAATGAATGGGTTGATTTGGTGAATGATTCACATTAATATGTTGTGTTTCTGTTTGATTGATTTACTTTTGTACAAATCATTTTGGGTTCTGAATGATTCAATCATTTGAACGAATCATTTAAAATGATTCATTGACTCTGAGTCAGTCAGAAACAAACACAAGTGCTTTTTCAGTGTTTTGAACAAAGAGGTGGAAATGATTTGGTGACTCGGTGAACGAATGGGTTTACTGAATGATTCCCTGAGCCACCAAATTTTTTCATATTATTAATGACAGTTACTGAATCATCATTATTTAAACTTATTTGTTCAAAAACACTGAATCAAATCAGAAACACAACATCATTTTCAGAGTGAATGATTTTGAAATGATTATGAATGATTCGCTGATTTATATTTATATGTTGTTGCTGCTGTTTGATTCGTTGCCGTTGAACAAATTGTTCAAAATTCTGTGACTTAGTCACTAGTTTTGTTTCTGACTGACTCAGTGTTTTGAATCAATTGTTAAAATGATCCATGACTCGTATTTTTGTTTCTGACTGACTCGTATCAAGCGATTTGTTTGAGTCATTTTGGAAGAAAATGTGACTGAATCATAATTTTAACTGATTTGTGTAAAATTTAGCCTCTTAGTGGATCAAACTTGAATGAATTGTTTGAAGTGATTCACTGGCTCAGTGAAAGTCCCATGTTTTGTTTCTAAGTGTATTTAGAATGAATCAGTTCAAATGATTCAGTGTCTCTGGAACTTTTTGCTTTTTAGACAAGACAGCAGATGATTCAGTGATTCTCTCACAAACACAGCCACAGATTCATTTTTTTTAGAAAGAGTTGAATAAATGGGCTGAATTAATGATTGACTGATTTATATTCATATGTTGTGTTGCTGTTTGATTCATTGCTTTTGAACAAATCACAAAAATATTCAGTGACTTAGTTAAAAAGTCAACAGTTTTCTGTCTGAATGAATTGGTTGAAATGATTCAGCATTTGAGTGAAAAGTCAAGATTAGCTTCGTGAAAAGTTACGAGTTTTATTTCTGATTGACTGAACGTTTTGAATGAATCAGTGTAGATTTATTGACTCTAAAAAAGCTTAAGTCATTTGGAAGAAAAGGTGACTGAATCATTATTTCAACTGATTTGTTTAAAACACTGAATCAAGTCAGAAAAAGGACTACAGCATTTTTCAGAGTCAGTGAATCAGTTAAAGGATTAAGAATGATTCACAGATTTTTCCTTAATAAAGGTTGCTGTTTAATTCATTGATTTTGAACAAACAGGGATTTGAAATAATTGGTTGAAAAGATTTATGAGACAGTGTTTTTAGTCTCATTGTAGTGCGTGTGTGTGTGTGTGCTTGCGCGTGTGTTTGACACTGAGCACTGAAGCTCATGTTGCGTTTCTAGCAGCCCCTGGGCTTCTTCCATTCTCACACACACACACACACACACACACACACACACACACACACACACACACACACACACAAACACAGCAGCAGCAGCAGCAGGTGCGTCTGAAGAGTGCTGCTCATTATAGAGCTCACATCCACACACACACACGCACACACGTTTGTTTTTGTGAAAAGTGGGTACATTACATAGGTTTCCATTCATTTTATACTGTCCAAACCGTATACTGTATTATTCCTCACCCCACCCTACCCCTAAACCCAACCATCACAGGAGACTGTGTCCAGCTTTGCTCTCTGAAAAAACACATTCAGTGTGATTTTATAAGCTTTTAGAGAAATGAGGACGCCACCAATGTCTTCGTTTTTCACCTCCTTTTTGTAATACCTGTGTCATACCCAGGGCCGGCGCGTCCATAGAGGCGACCTAGGCGGCCGCCTAGGGCGGCAGACTAGAGAGGGCGGCATCCGAACACCTCCCGCACCACCCGCGACCGCAGTTATATCTGCGCCTAGGGCGGTAGAATAGAGAGGGCGACATCCGAACATCTCCCGCACCACCCGCATCCGCAGTTATACCCACGCCTAGGGCGGCAGAATAGGGTTCTTCACTTTGATAACCGGTCATTTCCATTTTCACTTTCGGTTTGAGGGCGGCATGATCGTCCTTTGCCTAGAGCGGCAGTTTAGCTAGCTCCGGCCCTGGTCATACCCATGTCATTATACAGATTTGTGTCCTGATATGTGACTAAAACAGGTACACATATTCTGCTGAAATACGCTAATAATTCATTAATTATGCCATGAAGAACACTGACATCATTTGACCGTTCATTTTTTTTGTAAACATTAGTAACCTGGGGCTGGTTGCACAAGCAAGTTAAAACATAGCCTAGTTGTGACTTAAAGGGACTCTAAATTACAACTTACACATTTCTAAATATTTTTTGTGTTGCACCATTAAATTTAGTCTAATCATAACGCTACGTTCCAACAAGGGTTGGATTGATAGTTGATGCCATCATCCATCACTGATGGCTGGAGACATCACAATGCTGAGCCGGCATCGCGATCCTCCGCCCTGCTCTGTCGCAGCAGGAACCTGCTCATGAAAAATACACACTCAGGCCCCGTTTAAAATGGCATTTTAGAAAGTAAACGATTCACGTCCACACTGGCGTTTCACCTAGCATTTCTGAAAAGCCCTCCCTCCACACTATACCACTGAAAACGGACATCACGTGAGCACAAACACACACACGCTAGAGCTGCACGATTCTGGCTAAAATGAGAATCGCAATTTTATATTTTTTTGCTTAAAATAAAGATCACAACTCTCTCACGATTCTGTAGATGTAAAATAAAGCTTAATATGAGATTACTGTTTTTTTCTCAAACATATGGTAAAACAACAATATTAATATTGTGTGTAGCTCTACCAGTTTCTATAAAAAATTCTATTCTACTTATAATAATTCTGATGTTGAATTATGTTTGAGATGTAGGCCTATGCTTGCAATCTGTCATTGAGAACAGTATTAGACCTATAACAGCCTTCCACTGCTGTTGTCGCCAGTAATGAGGGTGAGCACATATTTCACGCGTGCAATCAGAGTCCATGCATGCTAAAGTTGATTTCAAACAAAACGTCTTTATTTTGTGCAGGTGAATAAAACAAAGCCTCAATCTTTGCTTCTCCTTTCTTCTTTATCATGTCAATATAACATTCACTCCATGTACACACAGCACATATCTAAACACTGCAGTTTTCTAGCTAGCAAACAAGTTACTCTTTAGCACGGTCAAAAACCGTGTGCTTTCCCATACCTGGCGCTCTTCCTCGCTTACACAGGCACCTTAGTTATAGTTTTCAGTTAGCGCCACCTGGTGGACAACAAAAATCACCACATTACAAAAAGTGGCTCCTACAAGACCATTTAATTCACTGGTAAAATCAACATTACATAGGCTAGAGTAGTTAGAGTAGAAAAAACATCAAATGCTTGTCGCAGTCATAACTCAATGCGATATTATTATTTAAATTATGTGCATGCTTTCGGTTTCATTTTCACGGCTAAGTGCTGTTCATACTTCGCGCGCTGCTCTTAAACGATAACTCTGTGCCACAAACTAAATATTGTTTACAACTTTATTACCCGTTACTCGCGTGACTTCAGCGTGTGCGGGTTCAGTTCACTAAAGTAGACGCGCGCATGTCTATCATTAAGCAGGGCACGCGCCTGCAGTCATCAGCTCACGTCGAATGTGATTTCCCGGCCGCGAATAAATCATTATATAAAGACAAAAATGACATTTTTAGGTGAATTATACCTTATAAATACAGTATGTGACTCTTAACATTATTTGGAGGTGTCCATGGCGCTGGGCAACGTGTGTGAAACAATGAAAAGACTCGAGCAGCCTCCTTTTCTTCTCTCCTGAACTTGAAAATATGATTGGCAGAATCGTTGAAATGCTGGATAAAGATCGTCTAGGGGGTCGAATCGAGATCGTGATCTATTTTCGATTAATACACATTTTATTTCAGCTGTTATGTGTAAATGGGTGTATTATTTCATTTTATTGCGTGTGTGTGTGTGTGTGTGTGTGTTCTCTTCTGAGTCTGCAGTGATAAAGCAGTGTGTATTAGTGTGAAAGCTGATGTTTTTCTGCTGTAGAAACGCTTGTGCGTGTGTTTGTGTGTCATTTCTGCAGTCTGTCATACAGACGAGCGAACGCATGAATATCAGAGCAGATCGGCACTGTGCTGTTTATGTGAAGGTCAGCAGTTTGAGGATCACTCAGCACACACACACACACATACACACACACACACTCATATCTTTTCTCTCACACACACGAATACATTCTCTTACCCACACACTTACCCATACATTCTTACACACACATTCTTGCACATACATGCTAGCGCACATGTACACGCACTCATATAAATCATCATAAATGTATATAGTTGAAGTCAGAATTATTCACCCCCTGTTTATTTCCCCCCCAATTTCTGTTTAACAGGGAGCAGATTTTTTTTCTGCACATTTCTAATCATAATATATATATATATAATAGCTCGTCTCTAATAACTGATTTATTTGATCTTTGTCATGATGACAGTAAATATTATTTGACTAGATATTTTTCAAGACACTTCTATACAGCTTAAAGTGACATTTAAAGGCTTAACTAGGTTAATTAGGTTAACTAGGCAGGTTAGGGTAATTAGGCAAGTTATTGAGTAACGATCGTAGACTATTGAAAAACTATATAGCTTAAAGGGGTTAATAATTTTGCCCTTAAAATGGTGTTTAAAAAATTAAAAACTGCTTTTATTCTTGCCGAAATAAAACAAATAAGACTTTTTCCAGAAGAAAAAATATTATCAGACATACTGTGAAAATTTCCTTGCTCTGTTAAACATCAACTGTATAAAGATATAGAAAGAAGTCATCATTAGATAAATGATTTAAAATTATCATATTTATTAACACCTTTGTCTTTTAATCTTTAATAAATAATCTAATTCTGCAGTGTGACGTTTGCAGATACACACATTGAGATATTCATGCTCAAACCACATTTTGTTCAGCCCTACTGCATATGTCAATGATCAGTGTGTTGAGTCTCTCCTCGCTCAGAGCTGAAGGTGATCTGCAGTTCTCTGTGATGTGTTGTTGATGAATGAACAGACGAACACACACTCAGAGAAAGTCTTCAGTGAAGCTCTGATTGATGAGTCCACTTGAGGCGTGTTTGAGGCCTTTTGCTCACCTTTACCATCCACGCACACTTCATCTTGATCAATAGTGTCCTTCATGGCCCTCGGTGACGGTTCACTTTCAGATAGATATATATTTGGGGTCACTGTTCAATACGGGTTTGGTTCGGTACAACAGGAATAAACAACAAATCCTCAGTTTTTGCTTTTCAACATGCTAGCACTGACTGGGGGGACAACAACTGTTCAATCTTTGTGCGTGTGTGTGTGCGTGTGTGTGTGCGTGTGTGTGTGTGTGTGTGTGTGTGTGTGTGTGTGTGTGTGTGTTTGTGTTAAGGGAATTAAATGGAGTTACCTAAGCACGAGATGAGTTATATTTCTGATATTTTTCTTAGTAAATCAATTGTTGGACATACGTGACCACTCACACGTCACACATGAGCATCATGGGTTTTTTTTAGACTGCGTCGATCCTCTGGGCTGCTGAAATCAAGTAGTGTTTTGATGAGGAAGCGGTGGCATTATTCACTGACCGTCGCTCATCGCTCTTTATCTGTCCTCCGCTAAACTCATTAAAGCCACAGTGGATGACAAATGAAGGTGGTTAACATTAAAGAGGAGAAACGCTAGCGGCGGAGAGAAAAGGGCTGATTATCAACAGAATGATCTGAGAACTGGAGAAAATAAACAAAATATACAATAAAAACTAAACGCATGAATTTATTTAAATGTAATCAGGGCGCCCTTGAGGTCGTAAAGTCTCAAATTGTAAAGTTTTAGGACCTTAAAAGGTCTTAAATTGAGTGGAAGAATGCCTTGTAGGTCTAAAATCATTTAAAATGCATCTTAATTGTCCTATGTCCATGTAAATGTATTTATATTTAGTTAATTATATATATATTTTAAAGGCTTTTTAAAAGAAAATATATGTTGAAAAAAGCTGGGCTTGACGCATCATTTGAAATGTGGCTAAAATATATTTATTTATTTATAAAAATCTTAGTGTTTAGCCCTGTTTAAGTCTAAAAATGTAATTCATAATGGACTTAATGGACATAATAAATTTTATATATATATATATATATATATATATATATATATATATATATATATATATATATATATTAGTGCTGTCAATCGATTAAAAAATTAACTAATTAATCGCACCGTTTAAAAAAATTTATCGCGATTAATTGCATTTAAAATACTGAAACTTGTAATTTTGGCTATTCAAATGTAAAATAAATTTTAATGCAAGACAAAAACTATTTAAATTCAAAATATAATTGTTTATTAGAATTAAAATTCAAAATATTTTTGTTTAATAGAATTTTTGTTTAACTTGTAACAGATTTCTTCATGTAAACAACATACCCACAATAAACCATCAAGATCCTGGCTTGACAGCCATATTTATTACAGAAATTAAAACACAGGCATGTTAATGACATTTAAATTTCAAAACAATCAATGCCAATAAAGAAAACATTGATTTCCATATTGGATTCTAAGTGGACTGCAAAAAATGGCAAAATACAGGAATTGCAGATATGGAAAATGAAAAATTATAATAATAAACTATAGAATACAAACTGTTGCACTCATTGTAAAGTTTCTCGCATCACATTGTATTATACTGAAACTTGCCTTCAAAAAGTGCTTCCTTGGTCTTATCATCATTTTTTGCATGTTAAACACGCGTCCACCACAACAGGAAGTAAAAAAAACCTACAACTGCGTTAATTGCGTTTATTTTTTTTACGCGTTAATTATTTTAAATTAATCGCATGCTTTTAATGCACTAATTTTGACAGCGCTAATATATATATATATATATCTCAAATGATTTTTAACAGAGCAAGGAAATTTTCACAAAATGTCTGATAATATTTTCTCTTCTGGAGAAAGTAATATTTGTTTATTTCAGATTGAATAAAAGCAGTTTTAATTTTATTTAAAAACTATTTTAAGGACAATATTATTAGCCCCTTTAAGCTCTTTATTTTTTCAATAGTGTACAGAACAAACCATCATTATACAGTAACTTGCCTAATTACCCTAACCTGCCTAGTTAGCCTAATTAACCTAGTGAAGCCTTTAAATGTCACTTTAAGCTGTATAGAAGTGTCTTGAAAAATATCTAGTCAAATATTATTTACTGTCATCATGACAAAAATAAAATAAATCACTTATTAGAAATGAGTTATTAAAACTATTATGATTAGAAATGTGTTGAATAAATCTCTCCATTAAACAGAAATTGGGGGGAAAAATAAACGGAGGCTAATAATTCTGACTTCAACTGTACATACATATTATACATGGAAGTTGTATAAATTTTAATTAGTTAATTTATTTCAATATGATAATGAAGCTCTTAAGCCATGCCCCCAGAACCATTTCAATACCATTAGCAAGTGATTCTATAGACCTGGAGTGTCCAAACTTGATCCTGGAGGACAGGTGTCCTGCATATTCTAGTTCCAACCCCAGTTAAACACACCTGAACTGGCTAATCAAGCTCTTTCTAGGTAAACCAGAAACTTCCAGCAAGTATGCTTAAGGAACTTGGAACTATGAGGACACTGGCCGTCCAGGACCGAGTTTAGACACCACTGCTATAGACCACCATTATAATAGGCCTAGATGTATATTGGCATAGCAGTGTCTTATAGACATGGTGGTGGGCTCAATTGACTCCAATCAGCGTCTCAATATAATAATGAAGTTCTCAAGCCATGTCCCCCAAATGATCTAAACACCCCTAATAATTGATCCCATAGGCTGTCATTATGATAAATCTAAATGCATATTGAAATGTATTTATTTACAAAACTATTTAAAAATATCAAACCTCTCAGTAACGTTCATTAAATGTTTGGCGATTGTTAGCATGTACCGATATTTAAAATAATACTTTTGCAATGTTCTTCTAACCCATAGATATATACATTAGATGTCGCCTGGCCTATTGTTGTCTATTGGACGGAATGCGTCAATAGCGCCGCCATCTTGCTACAGGATAGCACTCCTTTGAAATGAATGCGGGACCAAGGTACAGTGGAGGACTGTGGCCATCCAAAGCCAGAGATATACACACATACACATATATCTATGATCGGGAGTTTTCCTGGATGTTAGTATGTAATTTTTTTTTCTAATTACGAAAATGATTTTACATCACTTTTCTACATTGATGGATCAGTGACCGCACGGGCATTCCTGACAAAAAGCTTGTGTTTGTGTGTACAGACAATTACTATTCACCCTCCCTGTTAAATTTGATCTAATCATGTCCTGAAACACACCTCCTCTCCTGCTTTCACTTCTCATACTGACGGAGAGAGCGATTCGTTTGTGAATGAATCCCCCGAACGACTCTTTCACTAACATTAGCCGACAATAATACAAGTTTCTGGCAGTGCAGCATCACGTTGTCATATTTCTTTTGCATTGTTTGCTGATTTTATTCAACAAAACTAGCATAAGCCGAGTGTTTAGTGCGAGTTGGAGCTGCTTTGCCTTATGGTGAATGCAGTAAGTGACTGTTATCATCAATACCGTTACCTGATTAGCACAAAAGTTCAGAACATACAAAAACAGAAAAAAACTTAATATTACCTATGAAATGTTCTGCCTTTGTGCTTTGTTTTCTTTGTTTGCTCTACACCCGTAGACAGCGCTAAAGTCCCGCATCTTCACGTAATAACACTGTCTTGTCTAGTGCGGTTAAATGACATTTTCCTGGGAGCACTGTACCAATGTGGCGGCGCTATTGACGCATGCTCAGGGTCCCTATGCGATATCCAGTGTATATATCTATGCTTCTAACCAAACATAGATGTTAATACAACGTCTAAAAATGGGCTTTTCTGAACGTTTTAATGACATTCGATTATATCAATTTATCATAACCTATTGAGAATGATACAGGAACGTTTTAAGAACTGAAAATTGTCAGCTGGGAAGGATGCAAGGTCTTGTTTGTTTAGTTTTCCTGTGCGCTCGTTTTTATTTAATATGTTTATTTCCCATCTGCAGGACTTTTTGATGGCAGTTCAGATCAAAAGTCTCTGTAAATCTCTGATATAGTCCGCCAGGTTTAGCCGTGGTGATGTGTGTGTTACTGGAGGGGTTTAATGTCATGTTTTCTGTCCTCTGATTGTGACCTGTGTTTCCGAAGTCCTGCTGTTTCTCCATCTGCTCCAACACAAACATACATGCGCACACACTCTCACCTGCTCCCATACATGCAGATCTGATCAACCTGAGCACGTTTCCAGTCAGATGTCTCTGCATGAGCTTTCAGAGAGCAGAAATATGATCAATGATGGTGGTGTTGTGCACCAGCATGTTTTGTCTGTAGTAATTTTACATTTCTTAAATGTCAGTTTTGCATTTTAATTCATTGCTTTAATAATGATTAGCATATTTATTTTTTTTTATATTTTAATTGGCACTATTTATTTTTCTATGTACTGTTATTACCACACAATTGTTTACCACAGAATACGACAGCAAACAACACAACTGGCCGTGTTCTTTGTGGCTGCAGTGTTACTATGGGTGTGTGTATATGAGTGTGTGTCCTGAATGAGTGCGTCGTCACCCTGCTCTCCTCATCTTCTTCTCCTCCATCATGTCTGTTGTTCTTCACTTCAGAATAACGCTCCGCTGACAGACACTTCCCAGTGGTCTTCATCCTGCAGTGCTGATTCGGCTAATGATTCCAGAAAACACACCGCTGATGGATAAAGATGACATTTAACACACAGCGTTTTGCTGCTCTCAGAGTTCTGTGATCAGACTCTCCGTCTCACACTCCGTCAGAGTTAATGGAGGAGTTTTGCTTGAATTATCTGCAATGTTTGTTCAGTCTATCAGATTTGATGAATGACTTTATAAAGACTGGAAATTATTAACCGAATCACCGCGGCATTGAAGAATCTGCTGTGTACAGGCTACAGGAAAGAGATTTAGATCATACCCAAAACTTTTTCTCAATCTGTATACAGCTTTGCGAGACGTATTGCAAGTTTAGTTAATCGTAACTTAAATAAAGTCAGTCATAGTTTATAGTTTTGCACAATATTTATTATTCTTTTTGCAGATTTGCTTGATTTTACAATATTCAATGATTTTACAATATTCAAAATATTTTAAATGTTTCTCAAAAAAAAATTAATTGTTTAAAGGGGAAACATTTTTTCCTTTATCCAGACATTTAAAAAGAACATATTGTAGAGCTGTAAAAGCAATACCGTAAAACCGTGATATTTTTATCCAAGATTATCAAGATTATGTATTTTACGTACATTTACTTGATTTTTTTTTTTTACCCCAAACAAATGTAGACCAGGCTGCAAAGGTTTCAAATACAAATCTGACATGCATTTAATTTTAAGTGAAGTTTTTGAACTAATTTCAAGAAGAACATGTGATATGATTGATCGCGCCTGGTCTCTTATCTGTAATCAGCAATAATCCAATCAGATTGATACAAGCCTACAACCGATTTCACCCTACTGCCTTATCTTCCTTTTGGAAGAATCGCCTCTTCCACTCTATTTCCTCCTTCACCAGGGAAAGCTCTCGAGAACTACCTGATCTTGGACTCCTTTATATGCTAATTGACCAGGTGGGAGCCCTGGGTTAACTTATCTCAGAGCTCAGGGTTCCCCTTCCGGGACAGCATGCCAAACTTTCTTATAGCGTCGAACAATATCTAAGTGGGGGCTCTTGAAGTTCATCTATGAAATTGTGTTGCATTTGAAACAAATTGCACATAAAACATGCTTTGATTTATTTATTTATTTATTTTTAAATATCTATTGTTTTCCTAAAAATTATCATGATAAATCCTTATTTTTTTGCATCTCATTGTTCCAATCCAAAGGCATTTTTGAAAATTTATTAAATTAATTATTTTATTATTAGTAAACTTTATTTTTTATTTCTTTCCTGTAGTTGCATTTTTCCAGTTACCATTTTAATAAAAAACGGAATTTCTACATTTATTCTTAATATATTATTAATAATAATAATAATAATGAGCTTTTTTTAAAAATGGTTTTCTTGAACTGATGTATTCTATTGTATTTTTAACAATTAAATATAAACATTTATAAAAAAAATAAAATAAATTGAAGTAAATTCTTTAAAGGGCTCCTATTTTGCACATTTTACAAGATGTAAGATAAGACTTTGTTGTCTCCAGAATGTGTCTGTCAAGTTTCCGCTCAAAATACCCATCGGATTATTTATTAAATAATGTAGAATATGTCTATTTTGCTGTCTGAGTACTATGTAGCTGTTTTTGTAGCCTGTGGCCTAAAATCCAAATGAGCTGCTTCTCCCCGCCCACCGCTCCGACGTGCATACAGTATGGTACAGCAGATAAACAGCAGTCAGTGATAGAGACGGACACGGATGAAGCTGAATAACAGCTAATTGACGTATTTGTGGTGGAATCTATTCAGGCCTCTCTGAAACGATGAGTGTTATACAAATGCTGTTTGCAGTATACATATACACACACATAAGCATGGGATGATAACCGTTTTCAAGGTATACCGTGGTTTGTAAAAGTCAAGTTTTTAAAACTGCCAAAATTTTCTGTAATACCGTTCCTAATGCGTGTGTAAAAATTTACTTATTTATTTAAATTTTTTTTTAGAACAACAAACTATCCTAAGATGTCATTTTAAATTGCAAAGAAATCTGTGTTTTAGAAACTAACGAAGATAGCAGAAGTTAATGATCATTTGAATTGTTCAGCCTAACATGTTTACTGTTCCAAAATATTTTAAATGTTTCTCAAAGAAAAAAAATTATTTGTTTAAAGGGGGAAACACTTTTTTCTTTATTCAGACATTTAAAAAAAACAGATTGTAGAGCCGTAAACGCAAAACCGTGATATTTGTATCCAAGATTATCACACCGTCAAAATCTTATAGCGGCCCATGCCTACACACACACACATGCACACTTACTGGCACCCTGCAGCTGTGGTGATTATAGCGGTTAAAAAATACATAGTGATTTTACTCTGTTACAAAAGTTGATTTTCATCATAGGTGCCCTTTAAAAAATGTTTTCAAAAATGAAATGTTTTTTTTTTCAATTGAAATGTACTGTAAAAATAGGAATATAGTGCATATAGCACACACCTTGATCGTTTTTATTTTTAGTTAAACCGTATTCTAGTGAACATGGTCATCAGCAATGGTAATTTAACATTGACTTAATTTAATGTGTACAGCATGACTGATAACAACATGAATTACATCAAAAAATACAAATATATACACACATACAGAAACCGATCAATATAAAAAGGAAAAACTACACACATAATGTCAGAGAGGTAACACTTTACAATAAGGTTCATTAGTTAATGCGTTTACTAACATGAACTAATCATGAACAACACATGACAGCATTTATTAATCATAATTTAACATTTACTAATGCATTATTGACATTCAAGTCCATGCTTGTTAACATTAGTTAATGCACCATGAGTTAACATGAACTAATAATGAACTACTGTATTTTCATTAACTAACGTTAACTAACATGAACAAATGCAGTAGTAAATGTATTGTTCATTGTTTGTTCATCTTAGTGAATGCATTAATTGACATTAACTAATGAACCTTATTGTAAAGTGTGACCGTCAGAGAAGTTTATAAATGAAAAGGTTGTCTAATAAAATCGATGTAAAACAGATCAAACAGATAAAATAATATGCCACCTATATCTCAAGAAGACATCTTAATCGTTTCTTCTCCATCATTCTGTTAGACTCCTGTTCATTTCAAGACTATATCAATACTGTATTTCCAAAAAAATAAACATTTAACTCGGCACACGTCTGTAAAAGCACATAACATCTCTTCACTTTGAGGTTTTTGTGTTGGAGCAGTTGGTGCTCGTTCCACTGAACTGAATCAAATGCTGAATGTTTTTATGTTTACAGGCTGAAGTACAAAAGACCACAGGCCAAAACCGCAGCAGCGAAGGCGTCATCAGTGTGGACTCTGAGCCGTCCGCCTACATCAGATCCAGACGTTCGCCCTGCACCATCAGTAACACCAGGCCTACAAGTTATTTCTGTGAGAAAAACGCATTCAGAGAGCATCAAGAAGATCATTTCTGACTCCACAAATGCACACAAGCTAATCAAACGTGGCTCATTTAATGCTCATCTGGCACTTTCAGCCAGAATTGGGAAACTTGTCACTTTAGCGTAAGTTGGCGCCCAACGCGGGGTCAACACCTGCAAGCCGCGGTCCCATCTGCAACCAATTATCCCAATCCCTACTGCGAGAGACGCTGCTTTTTTTATGCTCCGCGGCAGCTCGTTCTGTCATGTCCCATCGCCTCTCCAATGTGACGGGTCTGAAATAAACCGTCCTGTCGTTCTGACCCCGGATTGCTCCACTTGTGTCACTTTGAGTGTCCGTCACACGGTCACAAGTCTTGACTTTGGCCTGTTTTTTTTTTTTTGTGCACCAATCTGGCCGTTCAGCCCACAGTCCGGAGCGCTTGTAAATTCTGCATTGGGCGTCCCTGGAGGATGAGCGATGTGTCCACGCTGGACTACGAGCTGCTGTCCGCGGGGCCGTCATTCGCCGGGGCCCCCAGCAGCCCTCCTCTTGGTGGGGACGCGGAGCAAAGGACGGCGTTCGCATTCGTGGGTCTCCTGATGCTGTTTTTGATTTTCTTGTTGGTGCGCTGCTTCAGGATCCTGCTGGACCCTTATAGCCGCATGCCTGCGTCCTCTTGGACCGATCACAAGGAGGGCTTCGAGCGGGGCCAGTTTGATTATGCTTTGGTTTAGAGGACATTCAGGACACCGCAGCCTTAACCTGAGCTGTTTCCCAATCCTGTAGCTTAGGATTAATACACTTCCAGGATGAACTAGTCATTTACTCGTTTCTTTCTTCAGTCAAAAATAAATGAGAGACACAAGATGGATTTCTCTCCATACAGTGGACTTCTATGGTGCTAAATTGCAGTTAAACCCTTGTGTGCTGTTGTTTTCATCCACTCTAGGGTGGTTTGTGTCTAAATTTGTCTTTAACTTTCTCTGCTTTTTAGCAAAAGGGATAATTGGTAAAAAAAATCCTATTTTGACACACATTTTGGGAAAATCTTTTCAATAATACACTGTGGCCAAACTGACTACCCCTTCGTTATGTTTGGTGGCTATTTTTGCCCCATTAACCTCCATTATAATGGCATTTTTTTGATTGCAAAGCCATGAGACCATATAATCATGCATTCTTGATTAAGTTAAAAATTGTGTTACCTGTCCAGTAATGCAGTAATACATTTAATATTCATTTTAAGTCATAGTTTACTCTGTAAATGTTGAGTTCCATGTACGTTACCACACACTTTTTGCTCAATTTACTTGTTAAAAAGAATCTATCATTATTTCGGTGTACATAACTCAAGAGTAGCACATTATTATGTGTGGCATTACAATTCTGAGATGGAAATACTGTAAGGTACGGGACCACTTTCACATAAACAACAGCCAGCGACGAGTAATCTGTAATGTCACTGCTTCCCACACATAGAATTTACTTGCGCGAGCCGCCCACATATATTAACGGCAAGTATATTTAGTGACACATAATTGTTTACTATTATTATCATCATTCTTTTATACTTAAAAAAAAAAAATATATATATATTTTATTTATTGTTATTTATTTATTTATTTTTGTGTCCGCCTAATATAACCAAACTTCCGCAATCGATTAAGTTGTTTGTTTACCTGTTTTGTACTGCTCATTCTGTGTACACGAGAACTGTCAACACTCTGACCTTTTTACTTCTGGCCAGGGTTTTTAAATCTACTTAAATGACCAGGATTTGGTTTTGCTTTCGTTTTCCAAGCTTTATGCGCACAGCCACGAAAGCGAGAGAGACGTTAAATAATTAACTATTTAATCTAAAAGACACAGAAAACCTTTACTAAATACTCAGAGGATGAAATTACATCTAATTTGGCTGCAGAATATTTGTACACCATTGTGCTGTGTTCACACCAGACGCGGAACGCTTGGATAAATTGCACGTAAATAGTGCGTGAACATTTGAGGGTACTCGCTTCATTCACGCGTCAATTCCGCATCATTGGTGCGTCAAATTCACTTCAGAACAGACGCGGATTCGCGTGATGGGCGGGGCTTCTGTCTGCCTGGTGACTCTAGCTTCATAGCTAAATGGCTAACATGGATTTTATGAAGAAAATATAAGTGTTTCTGTGCTTTATGAAGACTGAAAAACAGCGTCGATATGTTTAGGGCCGTTTCCGAGTCCACTAGATTTTTTCAGAGGTGCATCCAGCTCTGTGAGCTTATAAACTCCTTCAGAAACTGTACCTGGATGACAGAGGCTTTCAGCGGTGCTTCTGACTGAGCCAAGCTCAATTTGATGAACTTTTTTTCGGTGTCGGCTAGAGGATTTCCCCTACGAATGTCCGCTGAAGTTCAGATTTTCGAACTTGACTGATTTGTGTGAAACGCGCGTCAAACGCACAAAACGCTCAACTCGCGCCGCGTCATTCGCGCATTTTGCGTCATTTGTGCCGCACCATTCGCGCATTTCGCGCTGCTTCGTTCGCGCATTTCGCGCTGCTTCATTCGCGCATATCGCGCTGCAAGAAGTCCATCCGCGCATTTGTGTTGACTTAACATATAGATCACTCGCGCTTGACGCTCGTTCCACGTCTGGTGTGAACGCAGCATTAGAAATGGGTAATCTACACCCATATTTAAATGATCTACACATTTTATTCTTGAAATTTTATATTTTTAGAGATATTAACTGTTTTTATTCCTTTTTTTCTGTCATTTCTCATTTGCTGTATATTTTATTAATTTGATGATGTCAATACATTTCATCTTTTATACATGTAAAATGCTTTGGCTATACTTTACAAAATGTCATGCCAATAAAGCAACCTGAACTTGAACGTGAGATAGCAAGCAAAGAAGCTATGAGATAAGCAGATTTGACCTGTCAGTGGGTGCATATGGCTCCTGAATGGCAAATAGTGGATTTTTTTTGTTTATTTCAACAGTCTTTTTTTTAAACTTTAACCCATTGAAAAGCCAGTTTAAAACAGATAATAATACAAATTGTGTTAAAAATCAAATTATGTTTTGTTTGTCGCATATAGTTAACTATTTATGTGCTGTGGGTAAAAGGTGTGTTTCAATCCGGCTACCACCGCAAGTATATTACAAACATGCGGGAAGCACTGAATATATTACAGCTTGGAAGTAACTTGCACAACACAAATGGTTACTGAAATTATATGAAATTCAGTTTTTCTAAAAAAAAAATCCTAATAGTTTTGCTAGATTAAGACTCCTATTCCGCATCTGGGATCATTCAGAGCTCTTTAAAACTGAAGTTCAAAAGTTCAAACCAACGAGCACCCTATAAGTCCACTGTATGGAGAAAAACCCTGCATGATTTCTCAAAAACCTGCGTTTCTGTTCCACTGAAGAAAGAAAGAAACCTCTCGGATGACCAGGGGCGTAATGTGTCAGGAAATGTTCATTCTGAAGGTGAACAAACTAATCCTTTAACTAGGTTTGATTCCCAGGGAACACATGTGCAACATACTGCATTTATTATGCATGGGTTTAAGTAAACATACAGCTATGGAAACAATCTAGAAACCACTCCACAATCCTTATTAAATTTTTGATTTATAGTTTTTTGTTTGATTTGAAAGCCCTTTTTAATTTCATTCTTTAAACTACTGATGACTAAATAAAAAATAAAGAAGTAAAGATTGTTAAAATGACAAAGGTTACCAATGTTTTAACTGAATAACCAATGGTTTTTAGTCACAAACATTGAAATCATTTGCTACTCTGGCCAACTATCATTTAAAAAATCCAAATGACAGTGCTTTTATAT
Organism: Danio rerio; assembly: GCF_052040795.2. NCBI lineage: Eukaryota > Metazoa > Chordata > Actinopteri > Cypriniformes > Danionidae > Danio > Danio rerio. Next base: position 4,886,120 of record NC_141042.1, read on the forward strand.
AGAAAATTGGGTAAAACAATAAGTTTTAACCCATACCTAATAAATCTAACAAATCCACAGAAACCAAGAACTGTCAGGTGGTCCCCTAAAGGTACCGTTCACCCCAAAATTAAACGTCTACCATCAAGAGTTTCTTTCTTCTGTTGAACATTAGGGGAGATATACTGAAGACAAATGCGAAAAAAAAAACAGCCATTGACTTCCGTAATATTTTATATCCCTACTATGGATGCCAATGGCTACCCCCCCCCCCCCCTTAAATTCCGCAGGATGTCTTGTTGTGTGTTCAACAGAAGAAAGAAAATCATGAACGCTTACAAACACTTAAATGTGAGGAAATGAGTGTTAATTTTGGGTCGGTTATCCCCATTTTTCCATAGCTGTATACTGAATGTGCTGTAAGAGTGTTAATGTAATGTATAAGTGTCACTTTCCCATCACACTAGTGAAGTTAACAGGGTTGTTAGTTTCTTCAGCTGTAGCTTCTTCTTCTTTTTCCTCAGGATGGTCTGTGAGATCTATACTGAATATACATGTAGTGTTGTGGCGATACTGGAATTTCCAACTTCGATACAATACCTTGAAAAATATCGAAATTCGATACTGTTTTCGATACCACGATTAATCAAATTCACAACATTAGGAGTATAGGATTGAAGTAAAAAGAAAATAAACCGTGCAACGTTTTAGCTGTTGCAAGTTAAATTTAATTTTAAACAAGATATGTCAGCAGTTTTTAAGTCCGAAAGGCAATTAATTACTAGTAAAAACTTAATTAGTGCACTTGGTTGTCTTATTTTAGGATTGAAGCAAAAGATTTAAGATTAATGATCTTAATATTATTACTGAGGGAGGTTATACCTAGATTAACTTTAGAGATTTAAACAAAAGAGGGAACACGCCAGTGTCGAAACAAATCAAAAACAAGATTGTATCATTTTAAATATTTCAGTATCGAAATTTATCGATATTTTGGACAACACTAAGATGGGAGTCGATGGTTCAAGGTGCCCAATGTGACACTAACTGTGAGCTATTGCTACCCTTCACTGTAAATATTACTGTGGATATATCTGTAATTGTAGAAGACATCAAGAAACTCCTCTGGACGGTAGGAGATGAGTTTATTTGACGCAACTGGAAACAAGGGCTGTGATTGTTTTTTTTTTTGTGTGTGTGTTTAGCCATCAGAAATAAAAAAAGTTAACAAAAAGGTGAAAAAAAAGTCATTAAAAACGTATGATTTACACTAGGAACCTAAAACATTTTATCTGTTCATGAACAAACATTACAAAGTTTACTTAGCGACCTGTCGCTACTTTTTTTTACAGTAGTTATGTCATTTTTTGATACACAAATATATTTATATATATATTTATAT
>NC_141042.1:4892500-4922500 GCF_052040795.2 Danio rerio
CTCTGGTTGGTTTACCCAACAGGCCTCCAATTCTCCATTCACATGTGCTCTGTTTGCCAAGCGCGCCTTTGTCAAACACACTCTGGAGCACGCATGCATGGGGAAGCAAATGCTTTGAATCATGGATGCGCCGTTGCATGCATATTCAAACACTTTGGATGCCCGTTGCCGTTTTTGGAATGACGTTTCCCTGATTAAACACGCAGTGGAGGCCCAGTGCAAATATTGAGCGTTTAGCACCACTTTTGTCCTATCGGCTGTACATATGTGTGTGTGTATGAGTAGAAATGAGGTAACACAATGTGGCAGCTCATGCAAACACTCCAGAAGTTCCCATAAAAAGGAAACGTTTACGATTTGAACTCTTAAACCTGAAAAATCGCGGTAGTTCCTGCAGTCCTTTTTCGGTAACAGTACAATACTTGATGAATGAATCTAAATACTGAATGGAATAAACCATTTTGACCCCAGTTTGCATTGAGATATCAAGGCGAGTGATCATATCTATCTTAATCATCTACAATGCAACGCAACGTCTTTCTTAATCGTCTGCAATGCAACGTTTTTTGTGCATTTGAAGACCGAAATGTCATTTCACAAAAAGTTAAAAATGAGATCGTTCTAATATTATCTGATTGTCCCTCCAGTACGAGTGGGTGCGCTAATTTAAGGCTCTGATTTACGTCAGTGTTTCCCAACCGTGTTCCTGGAGGCACACCAACAGTGCATATTTTGGATGTCTCCCTTATCTGACCCATTCATCCATTCAGGGTTAGGAGTCTCTTCTAATGTTCTAATGAGTTGGTTCTGGTGTGTTTAATCAGGGAGAGGTTGAAAATGTGTACTGTTGGTGTGTCTTTAGGAACAGAGTTGGGAAACACTGGATTCCACCCAACTTTGGTGGAAATCAACGCTGACATGAAAGATCGGCAAATAAAAACAAACCCCAAAATAAAAAACTTGACGGTATATGGACACAGTCTCTCAGAGCTAACGCCCTGCAGTGAAGGGCATAGGGGTCAAGGGTCAGTCTCAGTGCAGGTGGATGTGCAGCTTGATGCGCAGTGCGTCGCCGATTTCCCCTAGCAAGTAGTCGCTGTCGTGCTGGTCCTCCATTTGCTGAAGTTTGCGCGGACCGAACAGACGCAGGCTGGCGATCTCCAGCCGGTACAAACCTGGAGCTGGTGGCCTCCGGCCCAGGCGCAGCACACTCTTCCCGTCACGGCGCTCCAGGATGCGGAAGTGTTCGCCCTGGTTTCCGTGCGTTATGACGTAGCGCACGTGGTGCTCGAGCGGCTCCAGGGCTGGAAGCAACTCAAGAAGTGGTTCCTTGTTTAGGAGCTGCGCCAGACTCAAGTTCATGGGGATGGAGGTCTGGATGTCCATGCTGGCCATGCTCACCGTCTCCTGAGGGCGGGAGAAAATATTTCAAAATGTTATAAAAGGTAGTTGACTTTTGACATTTAAAAATGGGCCGACAATTGGGTCAAATGAACTGATGTTGGGAAAAATGTCCATCTAAAGTCAAGTTCTGACTTCAAGAAATTGTTTACAGCAGGAATGTCTGAAGTCGGTCCTGGAGGGCTGCTGATCGTAGCTCCAACTCGCTTCAACACACCTGCCTGGAAGTTTCTAGTATACGTAGTAAGAGCTTTATTAGCTTGTTTAGGTGTGTCTGATTTAGGGTTGGAGCTAAACTCCAGGGGCCTCATGTATCAACGCTGCGTACGCACAAAAACTTTTCATACGCCAGGTTTCACGCTCAGAATCGCTCATGTTTGGATTTACTAAAAATGAACTGAACGTGGGAATGTGCGCAGCTCCATGCCAGCTTTATGGCTGGCGTACGCACATTTTTTGTGTGTTTCTGTTTTATTTCCAGTGGCGACTCCTAGAGGCAGTTGTGTTATCTAGCAGGTATATAAGGTTTCCATACCGTACAGTTGACCAGCTAAACATTAAAGCGCAATTTGCTGCGGTCGCCTGTTTTCCCAATGTAATCTGAGCTATCTACTGCACGCACATTGCTATAAAGACACTATCTGAAGATGAATTTGCATGCGTGAATCAGAAACATTTCCAATCAATAAATTTGGAAATAAAATATGATGCACAAACTTATTATTGATTCCTACTTGTCTTTCTTGTGATAATTAGTTGGCAAAATCTGATATGTAGCGGGGGGAAAAAAGAAAGTTCATCAGACGCTGGATTCGAACCGAGTTCATGCTCGAACGTGTCAAAACATGTTGACTTGCGTCTTACGAGCTGCGCCACTGAGACTGTTAAGGGTACTGCAACATTTTACACCTATAAATCACACTATTTCTTTTTTAATTCACTCAGTGCGATATTCAGACCCAACTGTGTTACCCGCATCAGCTAAACTCTCCCCACTCTATTTATTTTTTTTAATTCCGGAGGACAAACTTGCAAATAACACCGCTTTTCTCCAGTCTACCTCCGAAAGCAGCACCTCCAATTCACATTCTGTTCAAAGTTTCTCTTGCTTGCTTTTGCCGTTGCTTTTTCGTTGGGTTTTGCCAAAGTAGAGTCATTAGCATATTCATACGGGGGAGGAGGCAGGGAGGGGTTTTGTGCTCGTGCATGTTGCGCTCAGTTTCACGTTCATTTGGATGTACAAAAGAATATGCGTGGGATTCGGCGTACGCAGTGTTTCATACATCTGAATTTTTTTCTGCGTACGCACATTTACAGCTTTGTGCGTACGCAATGTTTTAGTAAGATTTCCAGGCAAGTCTTCGTACATGAGGCCCCAGGACACCGCCCCTCCAGGAACTCCTATGTTATAAGGACAGCCCATTGTGTAAAAAAATAAGTTGTAACACATTAATCAAAAAAGTCAAATCAAAGTGAATTGGATGCGTTTTAGATGCATATCTAAAATGTATCCGATTAAAATCCATATTAGAAAGGTAGCTCTTTGTTGATATGAAAAAATCAGATCTTGGGCGTTTACATGTGTGCGACAAATTCCATTCTTTGGTGCAAGTATCAACATGACTTCTTTATATGTTTTATTTAGGGTTAGGGGTTAAGGTCAGGGTTAGCGGTCTACATTTGGGCATAGTGAAAATTACCTTGAGCTCATTATCATCAGCATTACGCCTGTGACGGCCTTTCTTTCCCAGGTCACCGTTGATCTTGCACTCGTAGCAGGCCTCAGGTGACAGCGACTCTTCATCGTCTCCTCCCTCCGAGCCAAACTGACCCTGGAAGCCCACCCCATTGATGCAGTGCCTGGAAATGAAAAGGTAAAACATTTTAGTCCACCCTATAGTTTTCCAATTCATTCATTTCCAATCGTGATTCTGGAGGACCAACATCATGCAGAGTTTGGCTCCAAACTTGTCCCAAGATACTTGCATAGTGCTTGGAAACATCTAGAAACATATGAAAACTCTAGCCCATGCTAAATATTCCTTGACTAAAATAATTCAGGTCTTCAGGATTTGTATAAACTTTCAGGCTGGTATTTTGATCTACTGTACTTCACAGGTGTCAATTCCAGGTCCTGGAGGGCCACAGCTCTGCACGGTTTTGTTTTAACTCTTATTAAACACACCTGATCAAACTAATTGAGTCCTTAGAAACCTTAAGGTAAGTGTGGTGGAGCAGGGTTGGAACTTAATTATGCAGAGCTGTGGCACTACAAGAACTGGAATTGACACCTGACAGCTTAAATACTGACCCTTGTCCAGCTCGGTAGAAGCCTCCTGGACATCCACACAAGTATCCGCCATCTGTGTTGGAGCATCCATAGCTGCAGGGGTTATTACCCATGGAGCATTCATTAACGTCCTGACAGCCCCCAGCAGTGGCCTCAAAGTCGAAACCTGACGGGCACACGCATTTATAGCTGCCCAGAGTGTTATAGCAAGACGCCGACCCACAGACTTGGTTTCCAGTGCATTCGTTCTCATCTAGGTAGGGAAGGAAGATGCAGAAATGAGAACCATTCAGCAGCTGAGCTTTCTTGTCGAGTCTTCCAAACACAAGTACTGCACTTACCCACACACTGGTTCCATTGGTAGTGTTGAACGTAACCCTGTGGGCAGCCGCAGCGATATCCTCCCATCATGTTTTGGCAGCCATGTTGGCACCGGTGGTTTCCACCGCATTCATCGACGTCTGTAAGAAAACAGATTTGTAGAAACTGATCTAATAGAAGTATAAATGTTTCTATTGGGATTCTGGGATCGCGCATAGGCTGTGTCTACACTAGAAGTCTTAATGCACAGATCTGATCCTTTGGCCCATATCCATTTTTTGGTCCTCCTGTTTACACTTGATCTCCTCTAAGATGCCTGTGTATTTTAATCTCCCATCCAAAAAGATTCCAGTCATTCATTATGAGCACAATGATTGACCCTTCAATTTTACTGTGCATTCACATGGTCGCCTTCAGAATTTGCTCTGGCCACCCTACCAACAGCACTGCTTTTTCAGCATCGTCTTTTAATATTGTCTTCTATAACAAACCAATCAAAAGCTGTTCGTGTAGTGAAGCTTACAAGCTCATGTTTAAGTGCTAGTCTGATTTCAACATGCTGTCTATAGAAGATGTTTGATAGCCTTGGTCTTCACGGTAACGCTAACTTGGGCACATCCTACATTATTAACTGTGACGCCCAAAGCAATAATCAACCTCTGCTTTCGTTTTGATGACTTGCTGCTGAACTGCGTCATATCTTAAAACCATAAAGTTGACCTCATTTCAACACTTCTTCAAGACCACACCATCCAAAACGAGCCCCGGTGCTTTCGCCAGACCTTGCCATAAGCTCCCGTTAAAAACAAATGACTTTAGGCTACCTGGGGTTAGACGGACATTCGTTCATTTATTTCAAGAGTTTACACTTAGATAATGCTCGACTATGATAGCACGTTTGGCATGCTGTCCCAGGAGAAAACCCTGAGCTTGGAGATAATAAGCCCAAGGTTCCCTCCTGCTTAATGAGCATTAGGAGGGGTACGACATCAGGTATTTCTTGAGAGTCCCCTACTTCGTTTTTTTTATACTTTGATTAATATGGTGGTTCTAATTGATTCAGTATGTATGTGTTAAGTGCTTGTGAATGTTATAAAAATTTGCGTATGTACATTTTTAGACTGAGGGAAACCGGAGTACTCGGGGAAAACCCATGCAAACACGGGGAGAACATGCAAACTCCGTGCAGAGAGTACAGACTGGCTCAATTACAACTTGAACCTTTGGCCCTCCCGCTAATGATCTGATATGCTAGCTAATGATTAGCGATTAGGATGTAGTTGATTATAACACAAGCTCGTCTCGAAATTAGTTTGTGAAACTTCACTTTTGGCAGAAGTGCATCTAACATCAGTTAATTAGTCATTCATTTATTTTCTCTTCGACTTCGTCCCTTTTAATAATCAGTGGTCGCCGCAGTGGAAATAACTGCCAACTTATCCAGCATATGTTTTACACAGCGGATGCCCTTCCAGCTGCAACCTAGCATTGGGAAACACCCATACACTCTTGCATTGACACAAATACACTAGGGCCAATTTAGCTTACCCAATTCACCTATACCGCATGTGTTAGGGCTGGAACCGCTATGAGGAAACCCACACCAAGACGGGAAGAACATGCAAACTCCACACAGAAATGACAACTGGCCCTGCCGGGGCTTGAACCAGTGACCTTGCTGTGAGGCGACACTTGCTGTGCATATAGCCCATTGCAAGTCCAAATAGAGCTATTGATCAACAATGATGCTAATCCTCTCCAAAAAACAAAATGGGACACCAACCATCACAGTTGAGTCCCGTGGCATCCAGAGAGAAGCCCTTCTGGCACTCGCAGTTGAAGCTGCCGGGACTGTTGAGGCAGGAGGCACGGGACCCGCATATGTTCGGCTGATTGCTGCATTCGTTGTTGTCTACGAGATGAAGCATAGAGGCAATTTTAGCTCCAAATGACCTGCTCAATTATTTAGACTGGAGGGGCTAGGCGTGCTAGCGGGGCGCTTTGAGTTCATATCACTCACCTATGCAGGCCGTCTGGTGCTGTGTGAAGCCCGAGGGGCATTTACAGGTGAAACCACCGATCGTGTTGACGCACAGGAACTGACAGTTGTGCTGCTTGGTTGAGCACTCGTCCAAATCTGGGACAAAAAAAAAAAGCAAGAAGTCACGTTTAATAATAGAACGCAAGATTTGGGGTTCAATATGGACGCTTTTCACAAGATTTCGATGACACGTTTTGACTGCCACCAGCTTCTTAGATCTTTTTCTAAAAGTCGTCAAACGTTATTGCTTATAAGCTAATTGAAATGCAGAAAATGGTCGCACAAAAACGTAACGAATGATGATTTATATGAAAATAGATCCTCAATACAAATGTTAATTAACAATATTATAACTTAGTAGAGAGTACACTTGGTAGATGAAACTTAGACTTAATTATTTCATAATAACTGTAGCTAAATATATGATTCAGCAGGTGGAGAGTCAAAAATAGGTGTAAATATTTTTAGAAAATAAGACAAAATGTCCCTAAATACACACGCGCACATTATACTTTCAGGACACAATGTTCCTAATTAAACACAAACACATTTAAAGATTTTTATCATTATATAAATCGGTTTTCATTAAAATGATTATAATTATTTTTTAAATGTACCCGCTGTCCAAGAATCACACACATGCACAAACAGCTTATAACGCGTCAACGGAAAACATGAAATGGCATCATGAGCCTTAAATTGTGAACTAACCTTTGCAGGTCTTGCCATCCGGCTGTAGGATGTATCCTCTGGGACAGGAGCACAGGTAGCTGCCTTCAGTGTTCTTGCACAGGAAGTTACACGGTTTGGGCGACTGAGAGCATTCGTCCATATCTAAAGAGAAAGCGTTTGAGTTATATTGTAATATCAGATAGTATAATACAAGGGTAATAATGCATCAAATAACACACTTTTGGAACAATTGTGCACCTTTTGTTGTGTCTAATAAGGCCGTGCCTCTAGGATTTCACAATTCCGCAATCACAGAATTTAACGCAAAGTCAAGCAAATGAAGCAATTTTATGCAGCTTTCTAATTTTAAATTGTCTCAGATTTCCTGCATATTTTGGCCTTTTCAAATTCCCGCTGTGCCAAAGAGCGACGTCTATTTTTGCATTCATTATAATATTAACAAATTGATATTATGAGCTCATCTGGTGTGCAAAGCATTAAGTTGTCAATACACACTTGACGTTATCGCAATGTGTATAAAAAGCCACTCTGAACTAGGCCACATGAGTTATCAATCACTAAACTAATATATTGTATATATATATATGTACATATTTATGTGTCATAAGTAGAGCCAGACAGAATCTGCAGACATTTTTTGCTATTTCTGCACAGAATTGTTAAAAACCTGCAGATTTCTGCAGATCTGCAGAGTTATTTTGGGAGTTACACAACTAAAATCTTAATATATGAAAAAAAAGTAATACCTTTTTAACTTGTAGTTCATGTTTACGATGCAAATCCAATCAGATCCATTTTATTTGGTACACAAAGCAAATCTTTCATATAATATCTATACTAAAAGACAGAAACTATTACTTGACAAACTGTAATATAAATAGTTTTATATTAGTCAATAATATTACTTAAATTACACACCTTTACACAAGTAAATAAACAGAATCAATGATGGGCTAAAAATCTGCGGAAATTTGTGGAATTCTGCACGTGCAGATCCTGTGTGGGCCTAGTCATAAGCTTAAACTTTTATTGATATATATATATATATATACATACACACACACACACACACACACAACTGTTCTGTCTGGTTCTTGCCGTGCAATATTCTGCAAATAGCAGTACTCGTCCAGCTGTCTAACTCTTCACCCTTGTGTATTACTCAAGGGAGCGAGCGAGCAAGCATGTGTATGTATGCGTGTGAATGAGAGAGCGTGATGCTGTGTGTCGCTTGTTTGTTGCTGTCTATGTGTGTGAATGAGAGGGTGTGATGCTGTGCGTCGCTAGCTTGGTGCTGTCTATGTGTGTGATTGAGAGAGAGCGCGTGATGCTGTGTGTCGCTTGCTTGGTGCTGTGTGTCTAGGTGTGTGTGTGTGTGTGTGTGTTTATACAGACAGCTTGTTATAGGCTGTCTGAACTCTATATCATGTATCTGGGCGTTTTTTGGTTTTGCTCTGTTGTTCGCGAACACATCATAAAAAATGGGGCGGGTCGGACAGCAGGACAACAAATGCTGAATATAAGTGGGAACGGGTGGGTTCGGACTTAAACCTGGCGAGAGCGGGATTAAAAATGTAGTCCTGCGCAGATCACAACTTCAAACTACAGCTTATTAAATCGTTCTAAAACGAGTAAGTGACATTCTAAGTCGATCTCTCTCTGTTTTGTATGTTATAGTGCTGTAGTAATATTGTCATCTCCCGACTGCAACAGAGAATCACTCGTAGGTATCTCTGTAGACTGATGGCATTTCATGCCGTTCAGCCTTATAATCTTAAAATGTGAGCAAAATCAGCTGTTTTGTCATCACTTTAGACATTACGCAAGAGAATCATTCAAACACTAGCTCTGAAGTGATGCTGGTGAATTATTTACAGTTTCTGTTGTTCTGACGTCAGCTGCAGATGTGCAGAAATGGCGGAAGAAAGTAGTTCCTCATACAAAAGACTATCCTGTTGTATAAACGCAATATCACACTCGATGTGGCTTAATATCGTCACTGGAGGGACACTAAGGCATATATATATATATATATATATATATATATATATATATATATATATATATATATATAAAGAGAGAGAGAGAGAGAGAGATGCAGTAACCCCACACACAAGGAGCATTGGGGAGTAATGGAATACATGTAACTAATTCATTACAATTAGGTTAGAAAATGGAGTAAATAAAGTATACTGTGATGTATTGAAGGACTTGTTTTGGACGTACCAATGCAGGAGGTGCCGGTGAAGTCATTGGTGTACCCAACATTGCAGTGGCAGCGGAAAGAGCCCACACTGTTGATGCACTGGCCATTCTTACACAGGTTGGGCATCACCTCACACTCGTTGATATCTGCGAAACACAAGCAATAAAAACGTTGATTGAAATGTTCATTGAGTTGCACATCATTGCAGGACTGATCTTCATTTAAGACTGATCAGATGTTTTCAGCTTCTGCACTGCTTTATAAAACTCCACATTGTGTTTGTGAATGAATGAATGAATGAATGAATAGTTGTCTGACCTCTGCCGTCAGTGGTGTATCCGGGGCCGAGCGGACACATCTTCTTGTACTGGATGGTTCCAGGCAGAGGACAGAGTTCACAGAGCGAGCCCCAGCCGCGGCCTCCGTTACAGCAGCACTCAGACTTGGTGACGGTGTTTCTGTTGGTGGACGACTGCTGGCACATTGTCTGCAGGACCTCCGTGAAGCAGAAGCCCTTACGGTTATCTGGCAATCACAACCCAAAACAGCAGATTTAGCAGTGACGCACAAATCTTGCTTGTTTTTTTATATCGTCGATTCTGATTGGTCTTGTTTTAAGAATACAAATTGGCAACTACCATTTCAAGATAACTTTTTCTAATTAAAAAGCACGTAAAATTTTAAAATTTGACTTTTAGCTTTGTAAAATTATGCTACTTTTAAACATCTGAAAAAAAAAACAGGATACAGGCTGAATGAAAAATGCTAATTCACTTTCGTCCAGTAGGTGGCATTTAGAGAACAGCAGTTGAATGCTTGATTTTGATTAGCTGATGGACATTCTAAAGTAAAGGTCTGCATTCCCGACCAGATTTCTCGCGGCATGAGGATACATTTCCGAATAAAACACGCTAGCAATCAGTAACTCTGGCGTAATTTTGAACAGGAGCGAGCGGGCTAACATTATATTGCATTCCCGAGTCCTGACATTATTTAGAACAGCATATCTGTGACTTTCTCATTCTTATTGAGCACCGCAACTAGGGTTGTAACGGTATGAATTTTTTACGTATGATAATCGTCTAAAACAATACCACGGTTTGACGGTTTCGCGGTATACGGTATTAAATAGTAATTCTCATAGCAAAGACCCTGAAAAGAATAAGAACACGTTTTCTGACTGAACAAAGGTTTTATTTCAACAAACTTTTGAAAGAACCATTTTAATAGAACTATAGAAGTCTTTTATAAAAATAAACTGAAAAATCTCCCATTTTAATAAATTAAATTAGAAGGAATAAACAAGCAAGGTCTTTTAAGATTAGACAAAAATAAACTTAAACTGTCCTTCCTTATAAGCAGGATAAATGGGAGACCAAAAGTGCAATACCAAGTTTATGGCTGTAAACATGTATTTAAAGCGTTGTTTTTTTCAGTCTAGGTTGTGATGAAGAAATGTAAGCATGTTGAGATTTTCAGGACTTAATCTTGACCGCTGAGGTGAGAGAATGTGTCCACTTGTACAATGAACAAATAAAAAAATAATAAATAATGTGTCAAAGTCCAAATAAACATGGTGCAAATCCTCAGTAAAAAAATAGATATAAATATTTACTATACTATAAATAGTTACATAACGAAACTAGATTCAATATGGAACATCCTTAGGTTTTATGTGCCAGCATGGATATGGTTGTCTGTGGATATGGATTTGGATATGGTTGTCTGCAATGCAGACAAACAGCTGCACCTTCATTTGTGTCTTTTGAAAACAGCAAGAGCAGCAGTTCGTCTTTGCTGTGTCACTGTTTTGTCATGTTTCTGTGCTGCTGTGCATGCAAAAGTACTTAGTATGAGAATTATTTCATGCAAAACTTTTTTTTTTTTGCGTTTTATTTAGCCGCGCAGAAATGTATGCCTATTTCTCATTCCGTGTTGTTCAAAAAGCTCAGTGTTGGTCCACAAACAAAAGTGAAACCTATGCTTATTGGTTGTGATATAGCGAGTTTGAACCAATCTGGGCATGGAGGAGGGACGATGCATCAATGTATCATGTCTGGTTTGTCCGGAGACACAGTGACGAGCGTTTCTTTGTCAAATCAGCGTTGTCAAATTTTGATGACGTAACCGCACTGATTCCGGAGCCTCTGAAAGTCCGCGTTATGGTATGTGATACAGCACTGGAAAGCTGAGATTCTCTTCTTTATGCCAATCTTTGAATTGTATGAATAGGATCAGCGGATCAAAAGTTATTAAACATTTAAGAGCAATACTTATTTTTAGCCGCGGGCGGCTGTCTCGGTCTTTAAGGGTTAAAACCGTTGATATGCAATTGTTCATGGTATGATAATCGTGCACGTTCAAATCGTGGTAAACCGTCATACCGGTATATTGTTACAACCCTAACCGCAACAGCCAGTGCTCACGTCTGTTACCGATGCTAGAAAAAAAATCCCCTAAGCACAATGTGATGATACCTCAAAGTTTTACCCTTTAGCACACTGTAAGTTAAAGAAACTCAAACCATTTGAAAAAAACGATTGCAACAAACCATTTAAGTTCAAAAACTATAAAACTACTATAAAACCCAATGCGTTAAGGCAACTCAAACCGATTGCTACAAACCATTTGAGTTAAACTAATCTATATGAGTACTCTGAACTTACTCCATTTAGGTTGAAGTAATGAGGTATTTAAGAACTCATTACCTTCAACTCTGAGTTTAAAACTCTTTTCAAATGAGTAGAATAAACTTTCAGTCAATTTTGAGTTAACAGCACTCATTTGATAAAGTTGACTGTTTGGTTTTACAGTGCTGTCACAAGACTGGAACCTCAAGTTTAAGGCGGCACTCATGTCTTATTACAAAGGGGCAAACAAAACTGCTATTTAGCCTACAACCGTTGCACAACCTACAGTTTTATCTGTTAGCGCTCCCTTTTTGGTAGTACCCAGTATGAACGTGAGATTTTAGAAACTAGATCTAAATTTAGCAGGAATGGTCGGGTCAGGTAGAAAATTATTCTAAGCGGGCAGCGGGTAAACAAAGTCTGAACATACAGCAGGAGCGATCAGGTGCGGAAAAAAACCTTGCGGGAGCGGGACAAAAAAAAAAACAGTCCCGTGCAGACCTCTATTCTAAGGTGTGTGGTTATTTTCAGATAATTGCATGACTAAAGTAGTTCCGGCAGGTTTTGTGCACATGACAGCTTCCAGTTATTTTACACTCATAAATCCCATCAAAACACAACTGATAGCTTTGGATGAGATGTGTAAAAAACTAGTGCTACACACAGGAGCATTTTGAGAACAAAAACCTTACAAATATCTCAAATACAACATCTGAACAGTGACTTTAGCTGTGGGAACTGGAGTATAAGCGGAATAATGCACTCCCAGCTATTGAATTATCAGGAAATAATGCATCCAGTATCTCGACAGCCCGTATTCAACTATTCCTTACATAATTACACTAGCTTTAAACCTAGATCTTCAATATATAGTGATTTCTCTGCAAAAGAGATTAAAGGGAACTTATGCAAAAATCACTTTTATAAGGCGTTTAAACACAGTTGTGTGGCTGCAGTGTGAACATAATCCACTACTAATGGTAAAAATGTAATAATTGTATTTTTTATGTTCACTCTTAATGAAAACAGTCTGCAGAAACGCTCTAATTGGCATTTTCCCATTTGTCATCTGAAGGGAAAAGCCCCACCCACTAGTGACCATCTCTCCCACATTAGCATAGGACATTAGTCTTGTTTTTGAATCTGCCACTATGCTGACACACAGGCATTTGTAGCTCCGCCCTCTTTTGAAAAGAGCTTATTTTGCATTTAAAGCGACAGTCACCAAAACACCGCAATTAGAATCAAAGGGGCCTAAAAGGGTCGGTTTCAGAGAGTTAGTTGTGTAGTTATTTAAGCTGAAACTTCACATAGACACATTAGGGACATCAGAGACTTATTATTCATCTTGTAAAAAGGGACATAATAGGTCACCTTTAAATTTAGAGGAAGAAAATGTGGACTAATATTGCTTTCTGCTGAAAGATTGGAACAATTGATGTCTTTACTGAGTCTTTACTGATTTGATACTGTAACTTTCTGACTAATGTGCGTCAGTAAAAGCAGAGTTAAACTAAAAATACTAAATGTATTTCCGGTTTCTGCCGGGTCAGTATTGTGCCTCTATATTTTATTTTGGTTTTACACTCGAGTCTTCAAATGTGAGTCGAATTGTCCGCTTTCTCTTACCGATGCACTCTGTGCCTGTTGCGCTGGCTTCGAAGCCCTCGTTGCACTCGCAGCGGTAACTGCCCACCGTATTCACACAGCGCCCATTCTTGCAGATTCCTGGTTTACTGCGGCACTCGTTCAGATCTGACAACAACAACACACACACAGGTGAACCACAGAGCTGATGCACGCTAATGCAAATACACGACTAGCTATTAAACATTACAAAATTACTCCAGAGCCTTTAAAGTACATTTGAAATCAAAACTAGCCGTATTGGTTTTGTTAGCACACATTGCTAGTTTTGTGGTGAACAATTCCTCTGAGCATGACATTAAGCAGAAAAAGAAGACCTGTTCTATCTTTAGAGCGTTCCTTTAGACATATTTGACACTTTCACACCTCACACACACACACGCTGGTTTCTCACCCATGCATCCCTCTCCATCAGGGCGTCGTGTCATGCCGGGTGGACAGATGCACATAAAGGTGCCAATCTGGTTTTTGCAGGCCATTCCTCTGGACGCGCAATCATCCAGACCTTCAGCGCACTCGTCCTGGTCTGAAAACACAGACTGAGTGTTTATTTAAAGCCGAACATGCCCTGTATTTTTATATGTTTATGAATAATGTGAGAATATACAATCAGAGTACAGTACAAAGAAGAAAAATGTAAATAATGACATATTCTTTATTTTTTGGGGTTGACAATTTTTTTGGGTGGTGGTTTGTTTTCACCTCTGCACATGCGGTTGTCGTCACGCAGCACATATCCTGTTGGACACATGCACTCGTATGAGCCGAAGGTGTTGACGCAGCGGAAAGCGCAGAGAAGAGGATTCACCGCACACTCGTTGATGTCTGCACACAAAATACAGCAGATTGCAACAAAAAAACATTAACAAAGTATGGTTATGTCGTAAAATATTTTAAAATGTGCTTTAATAAATACATTTTTTAGTCTCCTCAGAAATTTGCAGGGACATTTTTAATATCTGAGGCCAAAATTGCCTGTTTTTGTGACTCCTTTTGTCAAAATGTATGGCATTATTTGCTTAAATTCTTACAATTTGGTGTGAAAATACACAAACCTTTTAGAAAATTTTGGATCTCAAGATAAACTTTTACTCTTTTTAAAGTTTTCAGTACATTTTTTTGTAAGAATATTTGGATTTATACGGAAAAGAAATAAAACTTTTACATATTTGTAAAAATGTGTGACTTTTTTCTGCTCATATCTTGGCCATACCTTCACAGGTCATCATGGGTCCGGGTTCAAATCCCTCCTGACAGGAGCACTCGAAACCTCCAGGAACGTTTGAGCATGTGCCATTTCCGCAAGGGTTTCCAATGGAGCATTCGTCAGTGTCTGTGAAGATGAGAAAAATCAGGATCAGGAGCTGTGATTACAGGTGCAGTACCTCATCATTTGGCTGATACTTTGATTTAAAAGCAAAACTATTATAGGGGATGAACATATTTTGTAATAACCAGTGGGATATGAACCTACAACCTTCCACGTTATTTGAGAAAAGAGAAAATATTAAGCTGGAAAATGTATAGGACATACTCCTATTCAAAGCAACATTACTAAAGAGATAATCCTGAAGGCATCTGAACCTACAACCTTGCACCTTATGTGCTTAGGATGTAGTTCTAACTATAATAGCATATTTACTGGGTCATCTTTACCATAACTAAAGGGATTTGATCTAACAACCTTCAACTTTAAGAGGTTTAGGGTTATGGTATGGAGGGGAATAAGCTGCTGGGAATGTTTTGTTTGTAATGTTTTGTACCAATGGGATTTGCACCTAAAACCTTCCACTGTACTTGAGAAAAGAGAAAATACTATGCTGTAAAACGTGTTCTTAGGACATACTTCTATTTATAGCAACATTGTTACAGCTATAATCCTAAAGGGATCTGAACCTACAACCTTTCACGTTAATTGAGGATAGTATTGCACTGGCAACTTATGTGCTTAGGAAGTATGTTTAACCACAGCAACATATTTACTGGGACATCTTCACCATTACTAAATGTATTTGATCTTACAACCTTCAACTTTTAGAGGTTGTGGGTTTTGGAGGGAAACAAAGCTGCTGGAAATTTGTTGTGTATAATAACCTATGGGACTTGAACCTAAAACCTTCCACATTATTTAAGAAAAGTGAAACTACTATGCTGGAAATGTATTAGGTACTTAAATCATACTTTAGTTCAAAGCAACATTATTACAGAGATAATCATAAAGGGATCTGAACCTACAACCTTCCATGTTAATTGAGGAAGGTACTGCACTGGCAACTTGTGTGCTCAGGATGTACTTTTAACCTTAACAACATATTTACTGGGACATCCTTACTTTTACTAAATTTATTTGATCTTACGACCTTTAACTTTTAGAGGTTGTGGGTTTTGGAGGGGAAAAAAATCTGCTGGAAATGTGTTGTGTGTAATAACCCATGGGATTTAAACCTAAAACCATCCATTGTATTTGAGAAAAGAGAAAATACTATGCTTGAAATGTATTCTTAGGTTCTTAGGACATACTTCAATTCAAAGCAACATTACTGCAAAGATAACGCTAACGGGATTCGAACTTACAACCTTCCACTTTCACTAAGAAGAACAAAATTGAGAAGAAAGAAACATGTTGCATCCTTCTGACATCTATTCAAAGTAACATTATTGAAAGGACATTTTAAGAGATTTGAACCTACAACCTGATAATGACCCTGAACCATGACCTTGAAATAGCTGCTTATGTGCTTAGGACATATATTTAACATATTTACTGGGACATCCATACCATAAATAAAGGGGTTTGATCTAACAACCAACCACTTTAAGAGGGTTTGGGTTATGGAGGGAAAAATAACTACTGGAAATGGGATTTAAACCTACAGCCTTTCACCTTCAATTAAGAGAGCGAAAACACTTGATGCTAGAAACGTTTGGATATTTTGGGAGGTGTAGTTTTATTGTGAACTCACCCACACAGTTGACGCCTGTGTAGTCGAGGTTATATCCGAATGGACACTCGCAGCGGAACGAACCATCAGTGTTAATGCACAGACCGTTCCCGCAGATTTCTGGGTTTTCTACACACTCGTTCATGTCTGTGGATACAAGAGATAACATTAATACTAGGCTTTCTGTGAAGGATGAGTGCTTTATTTTGAGAAAAAAGAGCTGGCTTTCTCACCCTCACGTCCTTCGGGTTTAGGGACGGCCTCATGACCGTAGGGACACAACGTGTGAAACGCAGCTTCTATGTTGAGTGAATAGGACAAAAACATGGTAAATACTCAGACATGTAAAAATTTGATTGTTCATTTAATTGTGTCCTTTAAACAAATAATTTATTATTAATTATGAATGGTTCTTTGTTGTGACTGACCTTCTGTATCTCGTGGGCAGAGTTCGCAGGGGTCGCCCCATCCCTCACCTGGCAGCAGACTGCAGCAGCACTTTGCTTTAGTTGTGTTGCGTGGTTTGGGCACTGAACATTTACCCGCTTCAAAGCGTGTGAAACAGAAGCTCTCACGTGTGTCTGAGGACACAAAAAAATTCAAAACAACATTTTTACAGGGACAATCCTTAAGGACTTGAACTTGCAACCTTCCACTTTAATTGAAATGGATTTCTTTTAAAAGTGCCATTATTATAAGGAAAATCCTGTTGTAGAAACCAAAGGGATTTGAACTTGCAACCTTCCACTTTTGATGAGAAAGATATTTATTGCTGGAAATGTGTTGTGTGCTTTGGATGTACTTTCATTCGAAGTTCTTTTATTTTTACAAGTATAATCCTGTTGTATCAACAGAAGGGATTTGAACCTACAAGCTTTCACTTGCATTGTAGAAAGAGAAATAGCTACACTGAAAAGTTTTTAGTGTTTAGTACAGGCATTTAGTTCAACGCAAATTCATTAATTCAACATTAATAATAACAGTAATTCAAAATATTATTATAGGCCCAGTCATAAAGGGATGCGAACATACAACCTTCCACTTTCAGAGAGAAAAACTACTTACTTCGCACTACTTACTTGTGTTTCATGCTTTGGACACACTTTACTAAAAATGCCATTATTATTAGTGCCAGTAAAAAAACAAAACAAAGGCATATAAACCTAAAACCCTCAATCTTTTTACTTAAAACTAACATTTTAGAGAAGCAGTCTTAAGCAATTTGAACTTACACCCTTTCAGTTAGGATATTTTTTTTATTAAAAGTGTAATTATTACAGAGAGGGGCATTTATTTAGAGATTTGAATCTACAACCTTCTATTTTTATTTGGACATATTCTTTTTAAAAGCAACACTAGTAAAACGAGAGACATTATTAAGGGATCTGAACCTACAACCTTCCACGTATTTAACTAAAGCACCATTATTGTACAATTACAAGCACAATTACAGAAAGAGACATTTATTTAGGGATTTGAACCTACAACATTCTGCTTTTATTAAAAAAGAAAATGCCTCCTGGAAATGTGATGCATGCTTTAGAGACAGTTTTAATCAAAGTAGTTTCATTACAAGGACTATCCTGTTGAACTAACCAAAGGGATTTGAACCTACAACATTTTTAATAAGGACATATTCATATTAAAAGCAACAAAATTAAAAAAGAGTTATTTATTAAAGGTCTGAACCTACAACTTTTATCTTAAGATTTATATTTTTATCAAAATCATCATTACTGAGAGGGACATCTATTTAGGGATTTGAACCCACAACTTTTATTGAGAAAGATAATACTTGCTGAAATTTCATGCAGTTTTATTTAAAAGTGTTATTATTATCCTGTTTTAATAACCAAAGGGGGTTTGAACCTATAACCTTTTTATTAGGACATATTCATATTAAAAACAACACTATTAAAAAGAGGGACATCATTAGGGGATCTGAACCTATACCCTTCCACTTAGGATGTCATTTTATCAAAAGCACCATTATAACAGAAAGGGACATTATAAAGGATTTGAACCTACAACCTTCTGCTTTTCGAGAAAGACAATACTTGCTAGAAATGTAATGCACGCTTTGGAGACAGTTTTATTCAAAGTGCTATTATTACAAGGACTATCCTGTTGGTGCTATTATTACAAGGACAATCTTGTAATAACCAAAGGGGTTTGAACCAACAACTATTCACTTAGGACCTATTCTTAATAAAAGTACCATTATTAAAAAGAGGGACATTATTAAAAGCACATTATTTAGGGATTTGAACCTCCAACCTTCTACTTCTATTGAGAAAAATAATACTTGCTAAAAATGTGACACATGTTCTGGTTTTATTCAAAGTGCTATTATTATATGGATTATCCTGTTGAAATTACCAAAGGGATTTGAACATGCAACCTTTTTTATTAGGACATATTTATGAATCATATTAAAAGTAACAATAAAGAGAGGGACATTTATTAAGGGATCTGAACCTACAACTTTCCACTTAAGATATTGTTGTTCAAAAGCACTGAGAGACATTATTAAAGGGATTTGAACCTACAACCTTCTACACTTATGCCTTCTGTACGCTCTCTCTAAATGTGTTGCCTGCTTTGGGCATACTTTTATTTAAAGCTGCATTATTAAAGGACAATCTTGTTTTAGTAACCAAAGGGATTTGAACCAACAACTATTCACTTAGGACCTATTCTTATTAAAAGTACCATTATTACAGAGAGGAACATTATTAGAGGAACGTTAATAAGGGATTTGAACCTACAACCTTCTGCTTTTATTGAGGAAGATAATACTTGCTAAAAATGTGACGCATGCTTTGGACACAGTTTTATTCAAAGTGCTATTATTATCCTGTTGTACTAACTAAAGGGATTTAAACCTACAACCATTCATATTCATTATGTCATAACAACATTTTCATATTAAAAGCAACACTATTAAAAAAGAGGGACATTATTAAGTGATTTGAACTTACAACGTTTCACTTATAATACATATATTTTTTACTAATAGCACTTATTAGAGAGAGGGACATTATTAAGGGATTTGAACCTACAACATACTAATTTTATTGATAAGGATAATACCTGCTAAACATGTGACACGCTTTGGACCGTTTTATTCAAAGTGCTTTTATTACCTAATATAACTATCCTGTTGTACTAACCAAAGGGATTTGAACCTACAACATTTTTATTAGGACATATTCATGAACCATTTTAAAACTAACATTAAAGAAAGGCAAATTTATTAAGCGATATGAATATGCAACCTTCCACTTCTGGAAATGTGTTGCTTGCTTTAGACGTACATTTATTTAAAGCAGCACTATTACAAGGACAATTTTTGTAGTAATCTAGTGGGTTTTGAACCCACAACCTTCCACTTTCATTGTAAAAAGTTGCTGTAAATGATCTATGATGAAACTCTTTAAAGAGCGTATCTTACCAAAACAGCGTCGGCCATTGTCTGATAGGACGAATCCAGGTTGACAGATGCATTGGAAGCTTCCCGGTGTATTTTTGCACGTGCCGAACTGACAGATATTTGGCTCCACGTTGCATTCATTGATATCTGTGGAGGAAAAAAGGGATAAATAGTCTTACATGTGGGCAAAGTGTGACCTGTTAGGTTTGGCAACAGATGGGACGGTCAGCGCGGGTCACACACGTGTAGCTATGGGTAAATAAGGAGTGATTCATAAATGAGGAGTGCTGGGAACTTAGTTTATTATTGACTGCGGTTTGTTTCTTACCGACACACTTGTCGTTCTGCACTTCGTACCCAGGCGGACAGATGCAGCGAAATGAGCCGTCCAGATTCTGACAGGTTCCCGGCTGACAGGCGCCCGGCAGCGTTACACACTCATTGATATCTGACAGGACAGCAGAAACACGTTCATGTACAGTTGAAGTCAGAAGCATGCTTTTAAATTGCAATTTATTATATAAATGTGTAATATATTTATTAATAGTTACTAAAAGATTAACATTTATATTTTATTTAAAATTTACAGGAGGTATAGCTAAAAAAATGATTCTTTTAAAATTATATAAATGTTTTATGGAATATATTTACAATATATTATATAAAACCTAACATTATACATGTATTAATAGTTTTAAAATCTGATTAATAGTTAGAATATAAATCAGCAACATTATGTAAATTATTTAAAATATATTAAATATAAATATAAGTGTTATATTTCCAGCAGAAAGCAAACATTGAGGTGGTTTCCTCCAGGCAGTTTCTAGATGTTCAGGTGTTTAATTAACTGGATGAATTGGAGGGGCTTGTTGATCAATGGAAAGCTTTTACAGCAGTGTGTTTGAGGACTGTAAAGCGTGCAGCCTGTAAATTGGAGTGTATCGATGTTTGTTAATGGTGGTTGAGTCTCACCGACGCAGTTTTTGCCGTCCGGCGTCAGGTTATACCCGTCCAGACACAAACACTTGAAGGAGCCCATGTTGTTGATGCACTGACCGTTCCTGCACACCTGACTAGCATGAACGCTGCACTCGTCAATATCTGCAGGAAGCAAAAACAATAATATTACACACAAACATTTCGCAGCCCATGTGGTTTGACTGTTTAAAATTCAATTATGATGTTAAATTGATGTAAAATTTATGTTACATTTTGACAATATGTTTTTTGGAAAAATGTTGACGTAAAAAGTTTGTTAAATTTAGACTATATATTTAATGTTAAACGCTGATGCAAAAATTTGACGTAAAGTTTATATTACATTTTAGTTTTCAATATAAATGTTGACGTTAAATTTTTATATATTTTGATGCAAATGTTGATGTAAAAACTTGATGTTTATTGATATATTTTGATTTTAAATGTTGACATACAATTATGACGTAAAATTGACATCACGTTTTGACTTAATTTTGACGTTATATGTTAATAACATATAAAGTGACATTACATTTTGACTTAATTTAACATTATATGTTGACGTACAATTTTGACATAAAATTGACTACATTTTGACGTAAATATTGACTATATTTTGATGTTAAATGTTGATGTAAAAATTGGACAATTTATTTTACATTTTTACTTTTAATTTTGACGTTATATGTTGTTGTTAAATGTTGACATAAAATTGACAATTTTGATGAAAAATTTACTATTTTGATGTTAAAAGTTGAAAAATTTTACTTTAAATTTTGGTGTAAAAGTCATGTTACATTTTGACGTTATAGTATGCAAAATTGATCTTATATTTTATGTTAAATTTTTACTAAATATTTAGATTTTTTCTAGTTGACTCAAAAATTTGACGTTAAATTTTGGCATAAAATTTTTCTTACATTTTGACTTTATAGTTTGATGCAAAATGTTGACAAATTTTTTGAAGGACAATTGACGTTATATTTTTCGATGTTAAATGTTGATGTTTAATTTTGACTAGATTAGAATCAAACAACCACGACCAGTAATTACAACTTATTATTTTTTTTTTACTTTAACTGCAAAATATTAATAAAAAAACAATACTAGCTGACAGTATTACTGTATTACATTTAATTTTTTAAATGCTAAAAGAAAATTAATAAATTGATGTTAGGTCAAACTACTGACACACTTATTAAAATAAAGCAAAAAGTCTATAAAATATTTCATTTCTAATAATAAAAAATATGATAAATTTTATGAAATATTTAAAACTAAATATAACATGCCAATTTTACACATTTATTATTATTATTTTATATAAATTAAATTCAGACTTTACCAAACAAACAGTAAAATGTCTTATTTTGCTCAATATTTACAATCCTATATATACTCTGAGTATTTTTTAAATTATTTTAATGTAAAATAAATTCAGACTTTACTAAATTTACAATAAATGTAACTAATATTTCTTATTTTGGTAAATATTTATAGTCCTATATTTGCAGTGTGTACATTTTGGTTTAAAACCTAATTAAAACGCATGAAAAACGTTTAAAACGTATGTTAAATTTGTTTAATGTTAATTTTGTTTTTTATTTTTAATGGAAAAGTTCTTTGTGAAAACTTTAGTGTGATGTTAGCAGACTTGCGAAACTTCTCAGTAAATGCATCATTTATAATAGGCCTGAAAGCATATAGTCTTACCCATGCAGTCATTATTATGTGTGAGCTCGAACCCGGGGAAGCACAGACAGTTGTAGGAGCCCACTGTGTTCTTACACGTCCCGTTTCCACACGGCTGTCTGTCACATTCATCGATATCTGCCAGAAACATAGACATTTAGTTAGTTACCACAGCTTGTTACACATTCAAACAGCCACAAAAGCAGATGCACTTCCAGTAGCGTTGGACACTCACCCATACACATGGTCTGGTCCGGCGTAGTTTTGAAGCCGTTGTGGCACAGACATCGGAAACTGCCCTGTGTGTCGATGCACTCGCCGTGACTGCAGACGTTCGGGATCTCCTGACACTCGTTACGATCTGACAAGACATTTAAACAGCAATTTATATAGGTTTTCGAATAACAAATGCAATTGCTGACCACGGAGGGCTTGTAATAGGGGTGCACGATATTAGAAAATTCTGACATTGCAATATTTTGGTTTGCTGCGATTAAATATTCACCAGATGATTTGAATAGCTCCATTTGAGAAGATATATATGACAAGCATATATAAATACGGCATAAGCCAAATAAACAGTGCTTCATGGTTTTCTAACAGTATTCAAATACAGAATATGAACAATGAAGCACCAAATAACATGGTCATCGTTGTATAAATAATAAAAAAATATTAGCATTAATACCTTTAATCTTTAATAAACAATCTAATTTTGTGATATGACTATAGCGGATGCACGCATTGCGATATTAATGCTTAAATATGAAATAGTTCAGCCCTAGTTCATAATGAAGCTGCAGAAACTGTCGTAAAAACACACATCTGAACCAAACCCCTCCTACAGAGAATATCAGTCTATATTGATCACTGATTGGCTCTTGTACTAGTAGGTGGGGCTTCGTTTTGTTATATTGACCTTTACACTTTTCCCCATGCTAAGCTTTAGGAGCGAAACTTCTTGTGTTGTGTTGTCGTGTCTTGTGTATTCTATAGTCTATAATCAGACTCACCTATGCAGGCTCCGCTTGGCGATAGCTTGAACCCGGCTGAACACTCGCATCGGTAGCTCCCGGGGATGTTGATGCAGTTAGCGTTGCGCTGGCACAGGTTGTCTCCGCTATTACACTCGTCAATATCTGGAGCGTAATGAAAGGTGTTAGCGAAGATCAACAGCGTTAGCAGTATGCTAATAGCACATGTTAGCGCCATTACCTTCGCAGATGAGCAGGATGTTGTTGTAGCTGAAGCCCATCGGACACTCGCAGCGGAAACTACCGATCTGGTTGATGCAGACGCCGTTAGCGCAGATGCCTGGGATCTCGCGACACTCGTCGATGTCTAAGGAGAGGCGGAAATAAATGCTCTGTTCGACGTACAGTGTAATTACGGCATTATAATGTGAAATACATATATTTAGCAGATGCTTTTGTCCAAAGTGACTTTCAATTGAGGAGGCATTCAGCAATTCAACAAGAAGAGGCAATACACACAGGAAGTGCTGATTATACAAATGAGCTGTTTGTGCTCAGAGAATTAAATGCTAGAGTTAGGAGGGGGAGTGTTTTTATAAAATTTTTTATAGAGAGAATAGTGTTTGTACAGGTGGTTTGTTAAGCCCACTCACTTGTGCTAGGCACACTTCATAAATGCACAGTTTCTTTCAATTGATATGGAGTGATTGTAAGTAAGTGTCTGGTGCGAGTGTCATGCTGTGTTCACACCAAGCGCGGTATACGCAAATAAACAGTGCTATTCGCACGTAAATAGATGCTAAATTTACTCGCATAAGTCAAGCGTCAAATTCGCTTCATTCGCGCATGGAATTTACTTCACAATAAATGCGGATTCGCGTCATGGGCAGGGTTTCTGTCTGCCCGGTGACTCTAGCTTCATTGCTAAATGGCTAACATGGATTTTATTGAGATAATAGCTGTGCTTACGTGCTTTAGGAAGGCTGAAAAACAGTGTTGATTTGTTCGGTGCTGTGTCTGAGTGCACTAGATCCTTTCAGAGGTCAGAGTTCATCAACTCTTCCAGAAAATGTATGTGGATGATGGAAGCTTTCAGACTGAGCCGAGCTTGTCCGGTGTCGGCAGCAGGATTTCCCCTCGGGATACCAACAACAGGCACTATGTCATAATCACGCCCCTAAAAGAGCAAGCTCCTTATTGGGTAATGTGGCGTAAATGTCCGCTGAAGTTCATATTTTCCAACTTGAGTGATTCGCACGTTAAGCGAATCAAATGTGTGAAACGCTCAACTCGCGCTGCCTCATTCACGCGAATCGCCTGCAGGATGTCTATTTGCGTTTTTGCATTGATTTAGCATGTAAATCATTAGCGCCTGATGCTTCATCCGCGTCTGGTGTGAACGTGCCATCAGAGAGATGAAAGAGTGTGTTTTGAAGTATTATTATTATCATCATTATTAAGTGGACTCACCGATGGGTTTTCCGGTGTGGATGTCGATGATGAAACCAGGAGCCTGATTACCACACAAAAGCTGGTATTCGGCTGTAAAAGACGGAAATAAACGCACATTTACAAACAATTTATTTGATGAAATACATAAGTAGAACATAAGTAGCTTGAATCTGAATCCACCACACCTTGAATGGGGAAAAAATAGTTTTAAAATAATAATAAAAAAAATAAAACTTTAAAAGAAATCAAAAGTGAATTTAGTATATTTTATCCAAATTATAACTTAAATTGTTTATATTTAATTATTTTAATTTGAAAAAAAAATGCATGTGTAAACACTAAATGCTTAATTAATAAAAAATATTAATAAAGAATTTTATATACATACACACACACACACACACACACACACACACACACACACACACACACACACACACACACACACACACACACACATATATATTAGTATTAATTAACTAATACATTTTTTTATTAACATATTATCTCATCACCCCTCAGGGCTAAATATATATATATATATATATATATATATATATATATATATATATATATATATAATTATGACTTAAATTGTTTACATTTTCATTGATTTATTTTTACAATTTATTTTTACATTTTTACAATTTATTTGATGAAATGCATAAGTAGAACATAAGTAGCTTGAATCTGAATCCACCACACCTTGAATGGGGGAAAAATAATTGTAAAATAATAATAATAATAAAAAAGAAAAAATTTTAAGAGATCAAAAGTGAATTTAGCATAATATTTTATCCAAATTATGACTTAAATTGTTTACATTTAATTATTAATTAATTAATTAATTACAATTAATTATTTTAATTTGAAATAAAAATGCATGTATAAACACTGAATGCTTGATTAATAAAAAAAAAAATGTAATGTACATTTTTCTATTAGCATATTATCTCATCACCCCTCAGGGCTAAATATATATATATGAAAAATAAATAAATAAATAAATACATATATATATATATATATATATATATATATATATATATATATATATATATATATATATATATAAATAATAATTATTATTTTTTAAACAGTTTATGCAATGTGATATTAATCAAGCATAATTTAAATGCAACACCCTCTTTCGTTATTCAACATTTACATTTTGCATATTTATGTCTAAATACTTTAATGCATATTATTTTGTTCAATCCATAGCAACGGTATTTTCCCAATGATTTCTTATTTAGATGTTTTTCTCCTCTTTCTAGATAAAGCAGTGTATACATGTTTTATTATGTGTGAATATGTGATTATTATAGAGATGCACTGGTTCACTCACAGGTGGCGGGGGTAGGACAGGCCTCGCAGGGCCGATTCCAGGCTTTACCCACGTTGTAGGCGCAGCAGCACATCTTTTTGGTCATGTTGAAGGAGAGCTCGTTTTCACAGGTGTCGTTGAAGTTACGGTAACACACACTCTTCCTCATGTCTGAAGACAAACACGCATGATAATTTTTTCAGAACATATTTAGTGCAGTTTTGCAAGAAGTGTAAAACAGTTCAGTAACTTATTTTATTATATTGTAAACAAATATTTGAATATGTCATATTTTACTGCTTTGCACAAAACCTAGTCAGAAATCCATGAAACTTTAACCATCTGTTTGAGCTTGCTAAACATTAGGATTGAGTAAAGGTGCAGTGAATGATGTGGTACCCATGCAGTTGTTTCCTCCATTGACCTGCATGTATTCTGGAGGACAGACGCAGGTGTAGTTGCCCAGTGTGTTGTAGCAGGTGCCCGGACCACAGATGCCAATGTGAGCCGTACATTCATCAATATCTGACAAAAATGACACACAAATATTATTATTCATATACAGATGTGTTCAGCCTCGTTATTAAATAATGGTATATATCTGTTCATTATTGGTGTTCATCAAATACAACATTTTCTTAAATACTGAAGTGGTAAACATTCAAAATGAACAAAAGTAATGTTTATTTTACGCAGATACAAAATGTCATCTGAATTAGAACGCGCTGCATTTTAAATGAGGGGGAAATAAAGAGCAAATATTTATTTTACTTAAATTTGATTCGTTTTACGCAAATCAGGAGGGAATTTAAGTTACAAGGTTTCTATGGAATAAAAATGCTCATTATTAATATGTAAATAGTCATTTAAATGTATGAAATATAATAATTAATTGATTTAAAAAGTTGTTATTCATAGAAAGTAATAATTATACATAAAGATAAGAATAAATCAGGGTCATAAAATACTTTTTTAAATAATAAATTATATATTTTTTATATAATTTATTATATAAAATAATAATAATAATAATAATAATAATAATAAAAAATTATTTAATTTTATAATTTTTTTATACAATAAAAGTACATCACACAAATTGTTTAACAAACACTAAATAGACTATAGATTTAAATGATAGAAATAGATTATAGAGTTAATATAGATTTATATATAGAACAATATAAATTGTAGAATTACTAAACACTAAAACTAACAAATAATAAAAAATAAAAAAACTCCACTCAGAAATGCCAACTGACCCAACCGGGGCTCAAACCAGCGACCTTCTTGCTGTGAGGCGACAGCGCTACCCACTGAGCCACTGTGTTGCCATATATATATATATATATATATATATATATATATATATATATATATATATATATATATATATATATATATATATATATATATATTAGTGCTGTCAAAATTAGCATGTTAAGCACGGGATTAATTTGAAATATTTAACGTGTTAAAAAAAAATGCAAAAAACACAGTTGCAGTTTTTTTTATTTCCTGTTGTGGCCGACGTGTGTTCAGTGACAGCACGTGCATAGAGGCGACCTAGGCAGCCACCTTGGGCAGCAGAATAGTGAGCGAACACCCCGGTCTTCACCTTCATCCGCTACACCCACCCCCTCCCTCACGGTCCTAACTTTCATCCGCGAGCTCGTCACTTTCGGGTTAAGGGCACATGATTGTTGTTTGCCTAGAGCGCCAGTTCAGCTTGCTCTGGCCCTGCGTGTGTTTAACGTGCAAGAAATTTTGATAAGACCAAGCATGCGCTTTTAGAAGGAAAGTTTCAGTACGAAACAATTAATGTGCCTGCGTTTCCTCCAGAGTTTCATGCAATTTCGGGTGTTTCATTTTTAATATTTAGACTTTAACTGATGTTCAGCAGTTCCCTTTCATTCAGCAGATTTTCATTCAGGATGTTTTAATGGAATTTGATACCGCATGGCGAACGGAAAGAAAAACCTCTTCATTTCGAGACTTGCGTGATCCTTCAAGGTAATCAAAAATCGCTGCTTACATGGTCGACTCTTAATCAATATTATCTTAATCATAAAAGCGGAGGATTGTTGTCCATGTAAATGTACTCAGTGAAAATGGCAGATGAAGTTGCAAGCTGTCAGAGACAGCCGTATTCTCTGCCTTTAAGCTGCTTCCATGAACCCTCACATTTCATAAGTTTGACGTGTTTCCCCCTACACGCAACTTTTGTAAAGCGTCTGCTTCACGCTGCTGTGTCAGAATCCTTGTAAAATACAGCCATACTTATTGAAGCAAATTTGATGAGTGCGTGTTGATGAATCTGAACGGATCCCTCGCTCACCGGGTTCGCTGTACTGCGTGCGTAAATTCAAATGGCATGTGCTTTTATTTCTGTAATAAATACAGTGTTTTGTGATTAATCATGATTAATTGCAAAGAAAATGTGATTAAAAATTACCTTTTTTTAATCATTTGACAGCCCTAATATATATATAATATATATATATATATATATATATATATATATAGATAGATAGATAGATAGATAGATAGATAGATAGATAGATAGATAGATAGATAAATGTGATTAATTGCAATTAACCTTTTTCCCAGCACTAATATATATATATATATATATTTAAATAAAAACACTTTATAAAATAAATATGAATACAAAATAACTTTACAAATAATAATTATTATTATTAATTTAAATTGTATCATTAAAATATTCAAGTTAATATATGTCTGTTTTTAAATATATAAATATGAAATCCTGAATGTTGTTCACCTTCGCAGATGCGCGTCTCCTCGTTGAGATAGTATCCGGCGGGACACTCACACTGGAAACTGCCGAACGTGTTCACACAGTTTCCACCCTGACAGAGACCCGGCAGCTCCTGACACTCGTCAATGTCTGATGGAGAAAAAACACACACACACACACACGCACGCATCAATATGATTAAACACTCATTAGCTGTTTCCATTCACCT
Organism: Danio rerio; assembly: GCF_052040795.2. Lineage (NCBI taxonomy): Eukaryota > Metazoa > Chordata > Actinopteri > Cypriniformes > Danionidae > Danio > Danio rerio. The sequence continues at coordinate 4,921,524 of NC_141042.1, forward strand.
ATTTTTATGCACATTTTGGAATACTGCATTAAAAAATGCACCTATTATGCCGCTTTTTAGATGTTAAATGCGTCTCCGATGTCCCTGTAGTGTGTGTGTGAAGTTTCAGCTCAAAACAACACACATTAAATGTTTTATAACACTCTGAAACGGACCCTTTTTGGCTTTGATTCTAATTGTAGTGTTTTGGTGATTGTCGCATTAAATGCAAATGAGATTGTGCTTTTTTCAAAAGAGGGCGGAGCCACAAATGCCTATGTGTCAGTATAGTAGCAGATTCAAAAATAGGACTAACTTTCTATGCTAATGAGGAAGGGATGGTCACTAATGGCCGGAGCTTTCCCCCTTTGATGGCACATGCAATGGGAGAATGTCAAGTGAGCTGCTTTATTCACGAATGTTTTATGGGATATTTCAGTTTTGCGCATAAATGAAATTGACATCTTTGAATGGAAACAGCACTGGCGTGGTTAAAGCAGAGGTTTGAGTCTCTTACCCTCCAGGATGACGGTGATGGGGTTCGGCCTGAAGCCTTCTCCACCGGGACACAGAGTCTTATACTCGGCTGAGGGGAAAAACACACACAGTTCAGCACAGCACCACTGACCTCGCTTTACAATGGGGACGAATACGTTAAAGGAAATACATTCACATAATACAAATTATTATTATTATTTATCATTTTTTACTTGCATATGAATGTAAAAATGTATTAATAATGTGTTTATTACAATAACAATATACATAAAGTTGTCAAATTATTTAGTAGGCTATAGTACATATGATCAGATTATGAATAATGAGAGCTGATTATGCGAGTGCTCAGGATTGGTCGTACTGGAGTTGACGAATGGGCAGAGTTCACAGGGGTTTCCCCAGGCTCCGCCCAGCGAGCAGCAGCAGGATGCGCGGGTCACGCCCACTCCGATCTCAGCACTGCAGGAGATCCCGCCATCGCCACGGTCCAATGTATCCAG